>NC_090735.1:75998633-76001133 GCF_036898095.1 Palaemon carinicauda | reverse complement strand
ACACCACATTCAGTACACTTACCCCGCGGCTCCTTGCACATTCTAGCATAATGACCATCATTACCACAATTACCACAAATCACATTCATACGATTACTACGACATCCACTCACTATGTGCCCAGTCATACCACACCAATAACATTTTACCCCTTTCTCTTTCTTGCACTCGCTAATTCTATGCCCTACCTCACTACATCCAAAACAAGCACCTAAAGCCCATCTATAGTCATTATTCTTGTGACCTTCCTTTCCACACCTGTTACACTTTTCATCACGGACACAACTATCTGACCTACCTCGCTGCACACTAACACTCAAATCTCTCCAAACCTGATTCCCTTCATTTGTCCGTACATGTATTCCTACATTACTCGCTCTAACACTCCTATCTACTACACTATCAGCTACCCTCATTGGTCCTTTCATAACAGCATCTCTAAAACTGACAAATTCAGGCACACTTTCCTCCATTCCAGTTCTTGCACTCACAGATTTACTTTCTTCCATACACCTATCCAACTCGTAATCCTCAACTATCTCTAAAATATCATCCCATGTCAGTCTTTATTTCGTCCACCTATTTTCTCCTTCCATTTCAAATTAATAAACTCAGCAACATTCTGAGGTACAGTAGTCAAAAACTTCTTCATTAATTCCTTATTCTCATTTATGCTTTCATCCCCATACCTCTTCCTAGCTAACGTTTCCAGCCTACATACATACATTAATATTACTTCTTCTACATTCATCCCTGCTTCATCAAAATCATTCTTATGCTTATACCTAACACTCCCTTTCATACGTTTTACCTGCTCAATTATCCTACCTTTCACACTATCATATTCAGCATCCCCCACACTCATTATCACACCATACATCGTCGACAAATACCCAGTCAAATATTCTCTTAACTCCCTAGCCCAAACTCTCTTACTATCACCATACTTATCCAGACAGAACCTTTCATACTCCCTAAAAAATTCATACACATCCCTACTTCTATGGTCATTAAACTTGTCACACCTAGATATCTCTCTCATGCCCACTGTCCTACAAACTTCAACTTCATTCTCACTTCTTTCTTCACTGCCTAATCCCTTCTTATTTCCTTCTGCTTCATTTGAATATAAAGAATACCATTAAATGCTCAAATTCCTATCCTTAACCATTCCCTTCTTACCCTTTTTCTTACTTATCACTTTCACCCAGTCATGATCATCCTCACTCTCATCCTGACCTTTCTTCTTTTCTCTCTTCTCATTACTTTTACCTTTCTTCTCATTCTTCCTATCCCATTTTTGCCCATCCTTACTCTGCCTAATCCCCCTATCTTTAGTCTTGCTATCACTACCTTCCACGTTATCACTTACCTTAGCCTTCTCTTCCACTATCAACCCTTTACCTGAAGCAGAAACCACCTCTCCGACTGCACCTTCACCCATGAACGTTTTCATCATCCCCATTACATGCCCATCATAGCTTCCATTTGTTTCTCCATTCGTTCTTCATTCTCTCACATCCTCATCTCAACACCCTCTTCCACTCTCTCTACAGTCTCCTTTGGCGCTTTCAGTTCCTTTCACATCGCCTCATTCTCACAACTTAACCTCGCATTCTTTAACAACTTCTCATCTCGCTCCTTAGACTACCGCAATTCCTCCTGTAATAGTTTGTTCTGCTCTTCCATTTTTTTTCCAATCTTAAATCTAATTTCTTATCAGTCCTTCGTCTAAGAGTCCAGCATTCAAACCCACCTCGGCAGTCCCTGTTTGGGCGCCAAAATAATGTGGCGGGATCTCACAAGAACAACCCCCACACCCTTGAATCACTCTAACTGACCAATTTCTCTTCAATACAAACTTTCCCCCTAGGTTATCAGCAGCGGGACTCTTGGACAAAAAGAACATAAAAGCAAAACATAACCCTAAAACTATATTTCTTAAAACTAAACCAATCACTAATACTAAAAAAAAAAAAAACATTCAAATAACCAAAAAATACACAGCCAAACAAATCACCATAACCTAATCATCAAAACAAAATAACATATATATATATATATATATATATATATATATATATATATATATATATATATATATATATATATATATATATATATATATATATATATATATATACATATATATATATATATATATATATATATATATATATATATATATATATATATATATATATATATATATATATATATATATATATATATATATATATATATATATATATATATATAGATAGATATATATATATATATATATATATATATATATATATATATATATATATATATATATATATATATGTATATATATATATATATATATATATATATATATATATATATATATATATATATATCTATCTATATATATATATATATATATATATATATATATATATATATATATATATATATATATATATATATATATATGCGTGTGTTTACAAGAACTTCCGTAAGATAAAAGTCACAA
>NC_090735.1:75991133-75993633 GCF_036898095.1 Palaemon carinicauda | reverse complement strand
CTCTCTCTCTCTCTCTCTCTCTCTCTCTCTCTCTCTCTCTCTCTCTCTCCCCTTGCATTTTATCTTTTCTTTTCAATATCTAGAAGCATAATGTGTTCATTTCTAATCATGCTCTGAAAATAACGCATTCTATCAAAACAAAAAAAAAATAAAAAAATCATAGTAATTTCGAGGCGTGAATTAAAACATTTTCATACAGTTACATCTCATTTTAAAGATTCTGTTATAGAAATAGAAGAAATTCTAAATAGTCTCTGAAGAATATTATCATTTCAAGTCCCTAATATAGTAAACTACAACATGACAATTGCAGTTAAAGAAAATTATCCTCATCTTCCAACTACAGAGATGCTTGATGTGATGAGCATAAGAGTAGGCCTAGTCTGTTAGTAAACGAAAGAAGTTGTACCAACCGTGTTTCACACAATTGTACCTAATTCCTTTTGTATATATTATGCTTGTACTTCGCTCCTCCCTCGCACTAAAACGAACATGAAAATTCCTGTCTGGTTTTTCCTCTGTGATATTGTCTGTCTTGTGAACTTGTCATGTCCTGTTGCCTTGAGGTTTTGTATATAAGGAGAGTGTTCCACAACAATATAACTCAGTCATTTCCAATCTGCCTTAGATTTCACAACTCTCTCGGCCCGTCACATTGGTGACCCCGGAAGTCGACTCGCTACCACCGCCTTCCACCCCCACCCCCTCGCCCCTTCATTGTTGGTACTATAGCGGACTCTACGGCAGTTGGTGCTGCGGCCGCTCCATTCAAACTTTCATCGTTTGCCAGCGGAGAGGCGTTTGCTTGGTTTCAGCGCGCAGAAGTCCAGTTTCGTATCAGGGGCGTGACTCGCTCAACCACCAAAGCGGATTATGTTCTCGCGGCGATACCCGAGGACACCTTCCCAGAAAAATCCGACTGGCTTTGTGAACAAGGAGACACCCCAATAGCGTATGACGACCTCAAATCATACCTTCTGCAGCAGTACTCACCGTCACCAGCCGCCCGTATAGCAAAGCTTTTTCAGCTCTCGCAACAACCATTGGGGGACCAAAGGGCTTCGCTTGCCCTCAGGGAAATGACCAGTATCGCTCGCCTTCAACCTGCCGCAGACGGCTCTCCTCGTGAGGTGAACCAACTCCGTGCCCTTTGGATACGCCGTTTACCTGAACCTGTGCGCGCTGCCATACCCGATGTCGATAGTTTACCCATAAAGGACTTGATGACCAAAGCCGACGCCCTTATGGACAGGCACTTCTAAACCTCCATCAACGCCTCCACCCCTGACGACGAGGATGCCTATTCAACGTCAACCGAAGCTGACATGAATGCCGTAGGACATACACGCCTACCCCGTGACGTGCCGAAGCGGCGACAAAGCCGCCCACCACCCACCAATCGCTCACGCCCCAACGAACGACTTCTACATCTACTTACTACCTCCCATCCACCGCAGTTTTGCTACTACCACTTCAGATTCGGGGCAACCGCGAAGAAATGTGCCAAAGATTGTCGGTGGCCAAAAAACGTGTAAGTGGGCCATCGCTTGTGGCGGTGGCCTCCCATGTTTCTAATCTTTTCTTTTTACAGGATGCAGGAACGGGCGTGCGATTTTTGGTAGACACGGATGCTTGTCGTTCTCTTTTGCCAAGGAAACTCTTCAAGGCACAACGTAGTCTGTCTACATCTGCTGACGTCCGCTTGGTAGCTGCCAACGGATCTGCGATACCCACCTACGGTTACGAGAGCCTCACATTATCGTTCGGAAACGGTAAATTCAATTGGAAGTTTCTCGTTGCTGACGTCACAATGCCAATCCTCGGTGCGGATTTCCTCTCTCATTTCCACCTTCTGGTCGATGTCGCCCACCGACGATTGGTCAACGCAGACTCGTACTTGTCGACACCTCTTCAACCCGCCCCCTCTAACCTCGCTCTCCACATCAGCGCACCTACGGATGCCTACGTCCACCTCCTCATGTCGTACCCGGAAGTTTTCCGTCCAGAACTTCGCCAAACGCCCACGGTTCCTGCCAAGCACGGTATTTATCACCATATCAAGACAACGGGACCCCCAGTCTTCGCAAAATTCAGACATCTGGGACCGAAACGATTGGCAGCCGCCAAACAGACGTTCGCCGAAATGGAGAAAATGGGCCTTTGCCAAAAGGCCTCCAGCTCATGGTCGTCACCCTTACACATCGTTCTGAAGAAAGACGGCTCCCTCCGTCCGTGTGGGGATTACAGGCGCCTGAACATGCAAACAGAACCGGATCACTACCCCCTCCCAAATATTGCCGATGTAACCTCCTACATGCACGAGGGGAAGGTTTTCTCTACGCTCGACCTCCTGAAGGGGTATTATCAGGTGCCTATGAACCCAGAAGACATCCCCAAGACCGCCATCACCACTCCATTTGGCACATACACCTTCAATTACTCCTGTTTTGGCCTTCGTAATAATGGGGCAACGTTTCAACGTCTCATGGATGGCATCTTA
>NC_090735.1:75978633-75986133 GCF_036898095.1 Palaemon carinicauda | reverse complement strand
GCTTATGTCAGCGAGTTTACAAGTAAACAAAAAGGTTTTAGAAATACCCATTGTTTAAAAACCATTTAAAGAGACAAAAAAATTTAATGAACCCTTATATCAACGAGCCTTTTAAAAACAATTCTTAAAACGATTTTCTCTCTCTCTCTCTCTCTCTCTCTCTCTCTCTCTCTCTCTCTCTCTCTCTCTCTCTCTCTCTCTCTCTCTCTCTCTCTCTCTCTCTCTAAGGATGTCTCATACTAACCTCTAGAGGTAGAAGGGTCAAAGGCATCCTCCTGAGTAAGGCCTTCATCAGGAATGTAGGTAGGGTCATCGTCATCACTGTCAACTTCCAAAGGGCTCACATTAACATCACTGCCTTCAGCATCGTTAGGGGCTACCTATGGTGTACGATCCTGAGCCTCCAATGCAGCAATTGCGATACCCATAAAACATACGGCTGTGAAACTGCAAAAACAAAAACAAAAAAAACAATTTCAAATTCATGTAATGAGAAATATTTCACTTTCCCTAACAAAAACCTAACATTCAATCCCTTGTTAGGTAATAATTTATATGCACATGAACCTAACATATCTAAACCATCACTATTATTTCTAGAAATAATGTTAAAAATATTCACATATGTCTAAAACAAGCACTAAGAAAGTTTTGTTAGGTATTGTATTCTATTAGCTGGTTTAACTTGACCGAAATATCCTGCATTGGATCTATACTTTTTTTCGTTAGTCACCACGAGACTTCAGTAACACTAAAGTACTTCAAATCCACATCAAAAAGTAAGCATATCACTAGGCTTCACTATATCACAGTCACTGCGTACTTACCATGATTACGAAGGTGGTGGGGGGGCAAATCCGTGGAGGTAGCTGCGACAGGTCTTGATGCTTTTCCAACCAAAGCATGACTGAGGTGTCTTTGAAGGCCCTCCACTACCTACAGTCTTGATGAGAGGGGCAGGGGTCTTGTGATTGGCTGATTAAAAAAGCAGAGGAGTATAGCGATGAGTTGCCAAAAGAATCAATTTAATACAAGCATAAACTTGCTCACCACGAATACCAAAAAGTAGCTGTTCTAAAGATCCCGCTTGGGATATTTGGTCGTTAAAGGGTTAAGTGTCAAACTTAAATATTGTGTGACGGGCCGAGAGAGGAGTTGTTAACTCAAAGGCAGGATGCAATCAACTGAGTTTTATTAAGGAACACTCTTCTTTATATACAAAACCTCAAGGCAACATGACATGACCTGTTCGAGAGACAGACAATGTTACAGAGCAAAACGGAGACATGATCATTGAGGTTCTTTTTAGTGCGAGGGAAGAGCGCAGATACAAGCATAATATAAACAACATAATTATGTACAATTGTGTGCCACACGGTTGGTACAATTGTATTCAAATTTACTTAAAAGTGAAACCAGTGATTGTATACTTTTCATAAGTGTTATTCCTTTTTCTTAGTCTAAGATTCATTCAGATATAATAGTTCAAGTAAGTTATTATATAATTTCCAGAGCGTAACATTTTTGTCTTAAGGGGACTATCCGCTATGGTGTATTGACAAAGCTACTTTCAGAAATTGAAAATATTCTTATTGTTTCTATGTATGCAGAAACATATCGTAGAAGCTCTCCAGAAGTTTCAGCCAATTATTTTTACAAATAATAAAGATATAGCGTTCTTTAAATGATGACGTCATCCTTACTGCGTCGTCTGTATGACTGAGTTTGATCCAAGAAGAGAGGGAAACATGAAAAAGAGTACAAAGCTGAAACATTCTAACTGAAACTCTGGCAAAATGAGACGCCTACAGCAACTCATGACACCCTTACACCAAGTGTATTAGTAAACTTAGAGTTTAAATACCTTGTTTAGTGTGCGTTTATGAAGGAATAAACAATAAAAGTACAAAGTAAGGTTATCATAACACTGTTATCTTGATTTTTTTAAGATAAGAAGCGAAAATCTATTGCAAACCTTAGGAGCTCATGACTCAAAAACATACATATTCATACTTAGGTAAATTTTTGTCAGTTATCTACTGTTTGATTTTAGAGAGAAAGATATTGAAAAGACGACTTAAAATCCCACAGTTTTGTGTACCAGAATTTCAATTTTCCTGAAGAAAAAATTCATCAAAAAAAGAAAAGGAAAATAAAAATATGTCACACAGAATTATTCGATTTATAATGAAGTTTTGGTGGTATAATTTTCAATACAATTGGTGTCATATTAGTGGAGAAAAATTTACCTAGTCTTTTTTTTTTAATCATGAATTTTCCTAATATATCAGAAAGTTTTTGATCAAATGATTTGAAAATTTTATATGATGAAGGTATTATATATGTCTGAAACATATATAGAAATTGTGTATTTTTAATAATTAAAAAAAAAATCATGGCATAGCGGATGATACCCTTAATCTAAGATTTGTTCAGACCTAATATTTCGAGTGATTTGTTTTATGAAAATTCTTTCAGTTTGTTGCAATTTAAATAGAATATATTTGTTTTTGTAAAGAGTGTATTATTTCAATCATCAGTGTTTAATGCATATTCGCTCGTATCCTGTGGATGAGCCGAAGTTAGTTTTTTTTAATATTCATAATGTGGCGGGATGTTGCAAAACAACCCCCACACCCTGAATCACACTTACTGACAATGGTCTCCACAAAACAAACTTTCCCCTTACGTTATCAGCAGCTGGACTCTTGGACAAAAGGACAAAAATCAAAACAAAACATATCCTTAAAACTATATTACCTTACAAACTAAAACGCAAAAAATTCTGCATTCAAAATAAGCTTAACATAGAAACCACCAACAACCAAAATAATTACACGTAAAACAAATCATTAAATTCATAAATATACCAAAAAAAAAAAAACGTAACACCATTCATATAAAACCCTAACAAACTTAAAATTACCCTCACCCAAATACCAATATTTGTTTATGTGTAGACCTCTTGTCCACACAAGGGCCAACAGTCCATCCAGGCCAATGCCACAACTCTCTGGCAGACGCAACAATCTGTGGCAGACAGATAATTTTGTGGCAATCTGCTACACCTGCCTCACTTTATTGGCAGTCTATATCAGCACTATCATCATCATCATCATCATAATTTTATAGCACAAGAACAATCAAATCCGGTTCATTAACGCAATCCAGGTCATCAACAAGCGATCAATCCCAAGAGCAGTCGTATCAAATTCCTGAAACAAGCCAGGTCGTCACCAATCAAATTCAAATAAATCTTCTCCCCAAAGGAGGAATAACGGCTTAGAAAATCAATCAACACTTCCAACGCTGGTAAGAAATATATATATAATCCAGCGTTCACACAACTGCCTTAAGCTGCAGTCAAATAAAAAAACCATTCGCTCCGAAACATTCACCACTGTCGTAACCTAACAAAAAATATGTAAACAACCTCAAATATACCGACAGTCTTTCCCACTACAAACAATCATTCGCTAACTACCACTTGTTCTTCAGCGCGCACCGCGGACACACAAACACACACAAACAAACACACACACACAAACACACACACTCTTTCTCGCGCACACGCGATTTAGCAAAACTAAAGCAAATGAAATTCTCTCTCTCTCTCTCTCTCTCTCTCTCTCTCTCTCTCTCTCTCTCTCTCTCTCTCTCTCTCTCTCTCTCTCTGGATTTGGCCAAAGAAAATAAACAAAAAATAAAACAAAAATTAATCCTCCACAATAATAATAATTTACTAAGTTTTGTTTGTACTTAAAAGACCTTTGGATATCCAGTGTTTTATATATTGCTGTCTGGGAGTTGCATAATTGTCTCTTGAGTTCATTTATTAATATTTTTTCAAGTGTAACAGATTTAATGTAAAAGCAAACAGGTGATTTTGGAATTCGAGAGGTGGTATAGCTTGCCAGTCATACTATATATATTTTATTATATTTTTGGTGTCCTAATCTGGGAGCCATCATTGTATGATATGTTTTTGATTCCCAGATCTGGGACTGAGCGAGTCTGTTTTAAATATTGGTGATAACAGTGCCGTGTTTTGATTACAGGTTTTGAACAATACAGTGTTAATAGGATTTTGTATATTGTTAGGATATATATCTTTTATAAGGTATAAGATTATCTATTTAAGAACAATATGGCACAGTTTAATATCCAAGAGTTTTCGAATACCCAAAATGTTCAGGAATTGTGAGAAGCTAATGTAGCTAAAGCTGAGTGGCTCTCTATCTTAATGTCATGTGGTGGCCATGGAATGAGTGGGATGATTAAAGCCCAAATCAAGTGTCTATCCTGAGAGGCGTTTATAAATTCGGGAAAGTTGTCGGGAGAATGTATTGTGGCAGCTCGTGAACTGTTGGAGGAAGCTGAGGAATAAGTTTTAGCAAAGCAAGGAAGAGTTGACCCACAAACTGAAGGCATGAAAGCAGATAGGGATGTTGAGGCTAAGATTAGACGAATTGCATCGGAGGAGAATTTGCTTGCGTTAAAGATGATGGTAGAACATGGAGAAAGAGAGAGAATACAGGAAGAAATGAAAGCAAGACAAGAAGAAGAAGAGAGAGAAGAAAAACGACCTGCGAAAGAAATGGAATCGAGACGGGAAGAAAGAGAGAAGGAAATGGAAAAAAAAAAGAATCAAAAGAGGCTCAAGAGATTGCAAGACATACGAGGAGGATGGAAGAAAAAGACATGACATGTGTGGGAGTTGGAGGTGTTGAACGCCCGTGCACAGTCGACAGCGCAGACAGAGACGACTCTTGCTAGGCACGAGCCCGTGTTTATTGCATCGGATGCCCAGAGGTTAATTCCAAGGTTCACAGAAGAGGCTCCAGATGAATTTTTCGATCATTTTGAAATGGTCGCAGCGACGATGAAATGGCCAGAAGATAAATGGTCTATGTTTTTGCAGAGTGTCGCTTTGGGAAAGGCCGCAGTATTTACTTATCCTTATCTCAGGATCAGAAGAAGGAGTATCAAGAAGTGTATCAGATGACCCCTGAATATTATAATGAAATATTCTGAAGTTTGAGAAAAGACAAGAAAATGACTTTCCTTTATTACTCTTGTAAGGTACGACAATGTTTTAAGAGATGGACAGAGGCTGCTAACGTAAAGGAGAAGGCTGATATTAGAAGAATTGATAATACTAGAGCAGTATCTACGAGGAATTACTGAACATATACGAACGTACATGAAAGAGAGAGACAGAGAGAGAGAGGTGAAGAAACTTAATGAAACTGCTTCACGGAGTAAAGATTATAATATCATCAGTCGTAAACCCTCCTCGGGCATGAAGATTCAACCATCATTCCGACCAAGTGTTAAGTATCTGCTGAACCATGGAAACCAGTTCAGTGATAACTGAAAAAGTTCAACAGTTACAGTGGAAGTAGCACGGGTACTGTTCCTAAGCAGAATGCGATAGCACCACAGCAACAATCGTCGAATCGTCCTTCTTCAAGTATCATGAAAGACATGCAGAAAGTTGATAATGTCTGTTTCAAGTGTGGCAAGAGTAGACCCGAGAGAAGAGGAACGACAGATGAGCAGACAAGAGGACAAAGAAGAATTGGATTTTGAATAAATAGAAAATTCAACGTTTGAAGTAAGACAAGTGAGTAGGAAAAGGCTGTTATGATTACAACGGAAGGATGCAACGTTAACAGAGTTATTGTACTGTGTGGTGGACGAGATGGAGGCACATCAGTCTCCGACCTGTTATTATCAGTAAGGAATGTTGGTCAAACCAAACGAAAACAGTTGCCCAAATGATAAGGATAATTCGACGTCACAGAATGCGCAGACGAAGAAGCAACCGGGAAAGGCAGAGAGGAAAATAAACCAGCCAACACTGGCACGACGAACAGGACGAACCCAAACAGTGTGGATGCCTTTAAACCATGTATTTATGAAGGTATGTTAGCAGCAATAGATGGGAGTGAGCAAACCTTGGTCAGGATATTGCGCAACACAGGGTGTAACCATAGTGTGGTGGTACGAGGAGTACACTCATTGGTGGAACAGTCTCTCACAGTGGACTTGGCTATTTTTAAGGGAATAGAAGGTGAAGAGGTTACCCCTATCGTCCATTTAAAACTGTAATGCGAATTGATGACAAGTAATTTTGACTTTCCGGTAAAGGTTTCATTGGCTGTCAAAGGAGTAGACGTCCTGCTGGCTAATGAGGTTGGTGGAGTGCCGTTCATGCCTTGTCCAATTGTAACAGAGAAACCTTTAAGTATAGTCCTACAACTGAACTCTAGAAGGACTACCCATATCTGTTTCCTTGTTGTGTTACGACTAGGAGTATGATGAAGAAAGTGGCTGAAAAAAGAAGAAAAAGAAATCGAAGGAGCAATGAACTTGGAGGATTTTTATTCCAAAGCAGAGGATTCACTTGATGGTATGCAAGAAGAGAACTCTTGAGTAGACCCGAGGAACGACAGATGAGCAGACAAGAGGACAAAGAAGAATTGGATTTTGAATAAATGAAAAATTCAACGTTTGAAGTAAGACAAGTGAGTAGGAAAAGGCTGTTAGGATTACAACGGAAGGATGCAACGTTAACAGAGTTATTGTACTGTGTGGTGGACGAGATGGAGGCACATCAGTCTCCGACCTGTTATTATCTTAAGGATGGGTTGCTTATGAAGAAGCATAGACCCGCTGGTATCCCTGGGAATGCATAATGGGGGATATATCGCTAGATATGAATTCCGGCACCGTTCAGAAGATCGGTGATCGCGGTAGCGCACGAGACGGGACACATGGGAATAAGTAAGACGATAGGGGAGATGATGCATAAGGATGTGAGCCATTTCGCCCTACATGTCGCTTATGTCAGATGGTTGGAAAGCCTAACAAGTACATCATGAAAGCTCCCTTACACCCGATAGAAGTGCGAGGAGAACACTTCAGTAAGGTAATGATTGACATTGTGGGTCCTTTATCAAGGACGAAAAAAAGGTCACGATTATATGTTAACCTTGATGTATCCAGTGACGAGATACCCAGAAGGCATATATGTACATATAAGAAGAATAATATCTCAACAAAAACCTTTTATTCCAGAAATTGGTTTTGAATTATAATTCTTATTTAAGAATGAGGTACTAGATATATGCAATTCAATATCTTTCAGTCTTTTCTGAGTTATTAAATTTATGCAGTTTAACATCTTTTCCTCTTTTCTGAAGTATAAGATGAACAAGTAAATTTTCGGCAAAAAAGCAAGGGGGCCTATAGCACCCCCCTGCCTCACCCTCATCCCCACCCCCTCCTCCCACGCCTATGAGATGTGGTTGCAATTAACTCGTATCACGTTTTGCTAAGGCTGACCCTTCCCTTTCTCTTCCTCCCTTTATCCCAATAGTGCGTAGAATTATCTTCACTCTTTCTTTCTATTAATCTTTTATTCTTAATTATCTCGTGCATGCTTTACTTTAGTTACCCTTCTCCATTTTATTTCTTGTCTCTTCTATGCTTTAT
>NC_090735.1:75923633-75973633 GCF_036898095.1 Palaemon carinicauda | reverse complement strand
AGGTGAAAATCCCACTGTCCTGTGTGTTCAGCTCTCAGAAAGAGCTAAATTAGGGATACTTGCTCATGATATTGCAACCAAAGTCTTGCTGTGCGACTCAAGTCCTCCTTTTGATTGGTGTTGTTTATCAGCTTAGTATTAATGTCTGTTAAGATTTCATTATTTAGTACGTCTTCAACATCAACTTCATGGGTCAATAAGGAGTGGAATATCTCCAGGATTACACTACATTCTTCATCATTCATATGGACATCATCTAGAAGAATTCTTGTAAGAGCAGCCTATATAAGAAAGTGAGCTCGAAGGGCACGGTAATATTTGTGTCCAGAAAGTATGTGTCTTACAGAAATTTCTGAATATATTGTGACCCACAATTCTTCCAGTCCACTTCCACGCATGACGGTGCCTATTGCTCCCATGAAAGACATGAGAAGATGGAACCCACCCAAACGCACAACTACTTTTGACAATGGGCTTTCTTCGTCAACTGCACCAACTATTTCAACTGCTTTCATATAGAGGGGCTGGTCAAAAGTTACTACACAGTGAGTTTAATTCTGGGACTTAGTGCCCTCAACAGCATATAAAAGTGCTGTGTATATAGTTGATAGATTCCCTGGGTTCAAGTTGATGAAGGGGAGTGCAAGTATATTAGTTTCAAAATGACCATCTCTCATTGCTGTTTGCATGTAGCCATTCTAGCCTGGTATTTTACTTGTACTCAAGTAGCTTCCACATACCCATAAGGTATCTAACTGTCGAGCATGTTTTACAGTTACTGGTTGATATGTATCGCAAGAGATAGATGCCTTTGCTTTTATATTTTGCATACCTGACATGTTTGTAGGTTTTCTATATGTCTTTATTGGAATTGTTCCCCCAACATTACTTGAACTACTTACATCCATAATTCTCTGAACTGCAGTACTGGTTAATACTGCACTGGCAGGCGTTACACATTTCACACCACCCATGCTGTGGAACGTTCCCAACCCATCAAGGGTGCAGTTAAGGTCTAGCGTTTCTCTTCGTTTATGTCTTGTAACTTTTTTAGTTTTCAAAATAGACATAGATTTGTATATACCTTTTAAAAGAAAAATGTTTGTTCTACAACATTTGTTTCGGAGCATTTTGACATGCAGTCCACCATTTCCAAGGAAAATGTTGTTGAAAATAAAATTATGAATGAAATTTCAATATTTTTATTTTTTCTGCACATAAATTTACTTATTTTTGTAAAATAACACATTGACTCCTATATAAAAGCCAATTCTAAACACCTTTTATTGAATGGTGTTTTTTGATAAAAGTAATATTTTTTGAGATATTTCAATTTTAAGGAAATTCCAATATGGCGGCTAACGCAAGCGCGGGAGACAGTGGGACTTTTCATATGTTGTTCAGGTCACAATTGTCTATACTTCTGCAAAGTTTCAGCTTTTATCTAATTATTTCCACTCAAAACCCTAAAAGTCCTGGGCTATTAAGGTAACATCTTATCGCTTGTTAACGTTAGTGGTATTTTATTTTGATAATTATAACGTTTACAAATAGTTCTATTATGATTTATAGAAATGTAACACTTTGACGAAATATTTTTTGAAGTTTTAGTTTAGTATGATTATGAACGGAGTATAGTCCGAAAACGCGGTGTGATGAATAGAAAAATAAAAGATGTACTTTCACCATCACTATCTCTTATTATCTCAAGAACTTCGAACCCAGAATTCAAGAGTACCCACAGGAAAATGGAAAGGACCAAAGTGAAAATAGTCAAAGTACGCAGTCATCTGTCGTTTAACGAGACCTGCAAGATATATATATATATATATATATATATATATATATATATATATATATATATATATATATATATATATATATATATATATATATACTAACTCAAAATTGACTGTCTAAACATGAAAATTAGGAATATAAATTTTTCTCTTCTCTTTCTATCATTGCTAGGGATTAGTGTTTTGTACTCCGGAAGCTGCATAATAATTAATGTATTATACTCCTGAAGATGCCTAAGAATTAGTGTTTTATAAACCCGAAGATGTCTAAAGATTAGTGTTTTATACTCCTGAAGATGCCTAAGGATTAGTGTTTTATAATTGTAAAGATGAGTAAGGATAGATGTGTTATACTACTGAAGAAGCCTAAGGATTTGTGTTTTCTACTCCTGAAGATGCCGAAGGATTAGCGTTTTATACTCCTGAAGATGCATAAGGGTTAATGATTTGTACCCCTGAAGATACTAATGATTTAGTGTTTTATACTTTCGAAGATGCCTAAGAATTTTGTTTTATACTCCTGAAGATGCCTAAGGATTAGTGTTTTGTACTGTTGAAGATGCCTAAGGATTCATGTTTTGTACTCCAAATGGTGACTAAGGATTAGTGTTTTATACTTGTAAAGATGCCTAAAGATATGTGTTTTATATTCCTGAAGATTCATATGGATCAGTGTTTTATACTCATGAAGATGCCTAAGGATTAATGTTTTGTACTCATGAGAATGCCTAAGGATTAGTGTTTTATACTTGTAAAGATGCCAAAGGATTTGTGATTTATATTCCCGAAGACTCCTAAGGATCAGTGTTTTATACTCCTGAAGATGCGTAGGGATTAATGTTTTATACTCCTGAAGATGCCTAAGGATTAGTGTTTTATACTCCTTAAGCTACCTAAGGATTAGTGTTTTCTACTCCTGAAGATGCCGAAGGATTAGCATTCTATACTCCTGAAGATGCCTAGTGATTAATATTTTGTACCCCTGAAGATGCCAAAGGATTAGTGTTTTATACTTCCGAAGATGCCTAAGGATTTTGTTATATACTCCTGAAGATGCCTCGTTATTAGTGTTTTATACTCCTAAAGATACCTAAGGACTAGCATTTTATACTGCTGAAGATACCTAAGGATTGATGTTTTGTATTCTTGATGATGCCTAAGGATTAGTGTTTTATACTTCTCTGAAGATGCATTTCAGGGTAGTCACAGAGTTCACTAGTCTAGTCTTGTCTTCCTGCCTTTTTACCTGTGTACCTTCCACCACATTCCATCTTGCATTCACATTTTGTTAATCCTCGGCAGCATTCAGAAATATTTTCAAGTATGGTCCAAATAATTTTCCATTACTCATCCTCATATGTCCATCGCCACTTATAAGGACATGATAGTTCTTGATCATGTTTAACACATAGTCCTTAAATATGACCAGCATGATAGATTTACATGTTCTCTTTGTTTGTTATTAAGATTATCAGGTAAAGAAATCAGGTTTGGCCTCATCTACTAATAAGATCATGCTAGGCCTATCATGCATTAGGACTTTTAATAACCCCACTACTGTACTTGTGGATCAAATTCCTTTACTTCAGATTTGCTGAGCCTGAGCTTTACTGAATTACAGTCTATGTTGTCTAAAGCAGAAGTTATGGATAGTTTCTTCCTCAAAATAGGTAGGCACACGACATAATCTTTTGCATATTGCTTTATTATACTCTTACCTAGCTATCCTGATATTTCCAATACTCCCATATGATATGATTTTCAATTAATTCACCTTTTCTAGTTTTGGAAAACACTTTCACCCTGACATATAAGGGATAGGATGTTTCAGGGTGTTTTGCGTGCCTGCGAGTTTTTTTTTTTTTATACTTCAGTTTACTTAGATTAAAAATTTTATTGTAAAAGTTGTGTAATTGTGACATTGGATAGTAGGCTTACAACACCACTGGCTGAATAGGACACATCTAGTTGCTGTAACCAGCACTTTTATGGGTATGTTAGATCAGCAAGACTGAATATTTAAGGTGATGTTTCAATATCAATAACCTTGCTATCAAAGATGTACATAACATGCTAAGAAAAGGTGATAAAATATTACTCTTTCCATTGATCATGAAAATTCTCCTCTTACTTTATCGCATTAAGGTCCTCTCTCTCTCTCTCTCTCTCTCTCTCTCTCTCTCTCTCTCTCTCTCTCTCTCTCTCTCTCTCTCTCTCTCTCTCTCTCTCTGTCCGTTTTATAAATTTGCAAAGCATCATGGGTGATACTTCAGATCCTGAGCAACATCATCATCAGAGATTCACTTTGTGAGGCGCTTTCCATGATTTGGGATGTTGCCACATTAATTGAGCCTTTTATTCATCTTCATTGACATTGTTTCCAGTATGATATTTTATCCTATTCTTTGTACCAAAACCATTGTACCTTTGGAGGTTCTGGGTTTTTTTTTTCTCTTCTGTGTTCTTTTGCTGATGTTATAATTTGCTTAATTTAGTATTAATGTAGTATCTATTCATTCTTCATCCTCTAACCATCCTGAAGTAAGTGATATTGGTATAATGATAAAAGCATGAAATAATATTGTTTTTTCTTTTTTAAATCAGTATCCAGCTGTGTCCTGTCTCGTCTGAGATAAGGTAAGGAGTGAAATTAGTGTTTTATCACTTGTATCCTTAACGAAGAGAACATTTATTACAGTCAGTTTGCATTTTCGGTTTGGCATCCATGATAACATACGTTGAACTTACATAAAGCTGGCCAAGAGTATACCCTTTAACTGCCATTGTTTACTTCCATGTGTGGAGAGAGTTATGAGCAGGCAATTACCCTAAACCTAATCCAATCATTCATCCAATTTCACCTCAATCCAGTGTGATCCGCACACTATCCAGCTTATATTAATGGCCCCATCATCCTTATTTCACTCTCCCTTGCTGGCATACTTTGTCAGTTCAGTTGTGTTTATCTCATTTTGGGGGGCTCATTGGATAGAATTTTAGATACTAAACTTCCAATTTAATAGATATTAAGTACCATGCTGAGTTTTACAGAAGACCCAATTACCAGTGTGCCCTAGAAGTGAGTGACGCACACTCTTGTTTCTACCCCCATAGCTTAATTCTAGAGTTTTCCTTCTCATATATGAATAGTCCTAAATGATATTCAGCTTCATCTACCCAAAGTAATAGTTATATTGATGTCAAAACCTCCTGTTTGTTCAACTTTTGTTTTTAGAATCCAGCTGGCCCTGCCTTCCCCACCTCCCCTCCCTAAGATCAGTTGTATTAATTTGACTGCAAATTTGGCTTTGTAGTTACCAACCCTTTGTAACATTAATAGATGAAAATACCTTATCTTCTGTACATTAGTAGCACTCTTGGTAGTTTTCTATACAATCGTTTGTCCACATCTAAACTCTTCAGGAATTCACTAATTGAAAGACCAATAACAATATTTAATGAGTAAAAAATTTTCCACTGATGGCAAAACAGCAGAAATGACTATTCCTTTTTCCTCAATGCCTTGCCGTCCGCTGCCACTGTATCTCCGTATCTGTAAGACATAACAGCTTGCCTGAAAACAGAAAATGTGCAGAATGGCTACATTATGTGGACGAGAAGTAATGTATTTTTATATACAAAAGACAATGGTTATTAGGGCAATTTTCAAAAAAACATTTCAGCATTTCATATGTAGAATTATTTTAACTGAACAAAGAACTGTCATAGATGTTTATTTTTTGTTTTAGAAAGCACTAAAGTGTTATCTGGTGGCTTGTAATCATACATTTGATCAGTGCTTGCAGTAATTAAAACATGGAACTGGAAGCTGTAGTGCTGCTAAGGTCATCAGACAAAGGTGTTTATGGTGGGAAAGAGTTAAGATGTAGTCTTCACCATAATATTTATCTTTATAATAGAGTTACCAGTTTCATGTAAATTGTATGTATAACATGAACTGATCCAAGTGCAGTTCATGATATACATTTTCTTCATATTGAAACTAGTTTTCCTGAACTAATAATGTTCGTGCTAAAATCCGTCTGGCAGCAGAACAATTTGATGATAATTTCCTTATCTCAAGGCTAAACATGTGCAGTAATGCAATCAAGTATTATAAAAAAAAAGCCAAACACCTATTATTATACTTACATTTTGAGGTCGAAGAAGCCAATGAAAACTGATAGTGAGCCACTTGTTCAAATGGGGGTTAAAAGGAGAGAAACATGTGATACTTATGAGGCCCTCAAAATATGAAAAAAGATCACCATTTGTAGTACCAAAGACATCTTTAAACCTCCCTGCCCCTTCCAGGTAGAATATTCCGAACTATTATGTTCTTTCTTTTTACAGAAGCAACCAATTATATACCTTCCACCTATCCTTGGAAAAGACTGAACCTTTCTTAAGGAGGACTGGATTTAGAGGGTTTTTCTCCCTGCTCTGGAGTCTTTTCAATCTTTCTATTCTCATCCATCTTCCTTTGCTTCTCGGCAAATTTATATACAGACATGTGTGATAATGCATATTCATCAGCAGCCACTGCAATTGTTCCCAGAATATCTAAATTCAAATCTTCTAAATGTAACTTCAAGTCATGCACCACATAATTCTTAAACTCTTCAATAAGGACTATTTCCCTTAACCTTCCAAAATCATCAACCTTTTGATTTCAGCTGTTTATCTAATGGCAATTCCTTAGCTCAAGCAAACTCTACACAATTACGGAATCTATGGTGGTATACTTCCTGTTGTGGGGGTATACTTCCGGCACAAGATCATATGTTTTTGATACAATATCTCTTACTTGATTATAATCCGCAATTTGCTAACTGTTCAAAAGCTGAGAAGAATCGTTCAACATCAGCCTCGTTGAATACAGGAACAAGCTTGATAGCATCACTAATATTAAAGTGGTCTTCTGAGACAATTTGCTTTAAATGGAGAACCTACAATTTTTGTTCCATTCGAGCACTCTCCAATTGTCTCCTGTTCTTTTTGCAACCTTTCCTGTTCGTTCTGTAGCCTTCCTGTTAATCCCTTTTTTATTTCCCTCTCTTTTTCCATATAGGCTACCTCCATCTCTCCCATCTAAAACTTTGTAACATGGCGTGGATAATCAAATGATAAATGACGAAAGGCGGTGAATTAGAGAACTTTTACATCGTAAAAGGATTTATTATCTAAGTTAATTTTCACAGAAAATATGAGAAGATATCTTCTCCAAAGCTAGTAAATAGAGCTTTAAATCTTGAGGATTTACATAACAGAAGAAATATAATTAAGTCTCTTGCTAACTTTTAAATTACCGAATGTCATAATGAAAATTACTTGTAAATTACAAACCCAGACGGGGAGAACGGATACAGAGCAAGTTACTATTAATCATCCTTTAGTAGAATAGCAATTTATCTCAAGTCCCAAACCTGACTTATTAACTAAACATTGCAGTCTTAATTTATATCCAAGTAAAGCAAGGAGGGGCACACACATACTACTTGTTTCACGTTACAAGTCTAGGGTAGCAGTTACTATCATGGTCGCATCCTAGTGGAGTGTCGCTTGGGCGTAATATTCACCCAGCGGCGACGAGGGCACGCCCCTCGCTCTAATTCCAAGGGTTTGTTTTTATGGCACCTGTCCGTATGGCGGTCAGGTGCTTCCGCTAGGAGATAGGTGGTATCCTTTTGCTATGTAACAGCTGCGATCTAGATCACCAGATCTAGGTTACTCCAACTCAAAGACCCCAGCTTTTGACCAACCTCCCTAATGTTTTGACCTGGGAAGTAAAAGAATGACAACAGTTTACCGTCCTCATTAATGGTGCAATCCTTGTGACATAATTTAGGTTGAACTGATTTACACAATCCTCATTTAATTCTATAGATGTTTTTTATCTTGTGATAATATTCCCCCTTACCAAGTTCCAGTCCCAGATAGTCAAAAAAAGAATTCCTACATACTCTACGTTAAAAGCAAACCCCAATTAACTTGAGTAAAAAAAGCAACTTAATACACGCCATAACAGTAATCATACATTCAGGCAAACACGAGAAAATAGGAACTGTGATAATACTAATGCATATGGATAAATATGGGTAAATAAGAACTGTAATTAAGAGACATCATTACTAAAAACAAATCGTCAATTGAAGAGAAATCGAGGAGTGATAAACTATCAACCAATGTAATGGAAAGATCAATTATCAACAAACACTAAATGTGTCTGTAATCAGGACATATCTACTTTATATGCATGAATATTGCATATCTCTTTAACGAAACATATCATGGTGGACAGTGACTGCAAAATTACAATTCATTTTACACAAAGTAACCTTTGTATTTTAGAATACTTAACTTGTCTAAATCATATAGTCCCTTAGTGAATGCAGTCATCGTACAAAGAGAAGGAATGCCCTCATATGTCAAGCCTACACTCTGGCTCATTCATTTGGCTCTCAGTCTGAAAGAGATCTAAGAAATAGTACTTGTAAACACAAATACATCATACAGTCATTATATTCCTAACCAGAACTGACAATTGTTAGCAATAAAAGACTCCTAAATTACATAAAAGAAGCTTTTCACACGCACACACATACACACACACAAACAATTCCCAGGTAAATCAACACATGTGCACATATCCGCAACATTCACTCTCCATAAATACTTTCGTATCCCTTGGATACACCTGGATCCACTACATCATTCTCAAACAGTGACAGTAATCGTTATTATGACTATAATATGCAAATAAATCACAACATAATGAAATAGTATTTAATATCTTCAAACATAATGAAACATCATCTGATGTCTTTATACATAATGAAACATAATTCAATATCTTTAAACATAATGAAACATTACTCAATATCTTTAAATATAATGAAACATTATACAACATTTTTAAACAGTTACATGGTAACTTAAGGCGCATCATCATCAAACATTTAGCCAACTGTATCATACTAATAAAAAGTATCATAATCAAGCAAAGTTATGTTCCTCCACTCGGAACACTTTTGTAGGCTTCGGCAGGTATCCATGCAAAAACAGCGAAATGGTACTAGTACAATTCCTTTGGGCTATGCCTATACTCTGCATTAAGTGAGGCATGCCTGGGGGCCCAGGAGCCACTCCCAATGCTGGAGTATTCCCCACACCCCCGCTTTCCTTGCGCGACATCTGGCGGCGGTATTCCTCAAAGCATCGTGCAACAAGCATCCCTTACCGAGATAGGGTTCGCCAGCATAAAGAATCTGGCCTCCTTTCTCCCTCTCAACCGGGGACAGGTAGGGTATTAGAAAGTCTAGATCATCCTTGCTTTTCTAGGTTTAATTACTAGTTTTTAAGAATCATTTTGTGGCAGAATAGCCTTTGTTTTGTATGAGCATTTGTTTATTTTATCTTTGAAATTTAAGTGTCCGTTGTCTGGTCATTTTAAGTGTTTAGTGTAAAGTGCTTAATTTAACAATTCTCAGTGTGGCTAGGCGCCTCCTTCCCGGTTGTTTATATTACCGAACTATAGTTTTAGGGATTGTTTTTTTCTTATATACGAGTGTTTATGAACGCGACTTGATGTCTGGACGTTGGTGCTCGGACAGAGTCAGTTCGGCGGGCTTGAGCACTCCCCTGATATCATACCTTGAGCAGCATACTGATTTGGACTTTGGATGACGATTGTTTGGCAGTTTATTTAGAAGATTTTTTTGGATTACGCTTTTGATCCTCGCCTTGATCTGTTGTCTGCAGGTGCTCTTGTCACCTGCGACTTGAGCCAGTTCTGCCTTTCCCTGACGAGGAGGAATTCCCAGGGAATTGGTGCACTTTCGTCTCCAATCAGCTGCTGTGGTTTTGGGAGCTTGCAAGCTCGTGAGGTGGTCTGTAGGGAGGCTGACGCCAGGTATGATAGGGAGTGTCTGATTTTCGTTTGGGATTGCTTTCCCTTATGGTTATGCTCTGGCGTTGAGGACCTGCCCTGATAGCTGTTATGGCAAGTGGATCACGGCCCTAGTTTTGTCTCTTCTCTGATACATCCACTGAAGTAAGAACTATACATCCTTTGTATCATTTAATATATATATATATATATATATATATATATATATATATATATATATATATATATATATATATATATATATATATATATATATATATGTCCTATTTGCGTTGTGACTACATTATGTCTTCCAGTAGATCTATTATAGACAAAGGTTTGTGTGCTTAGTTTTGTGTTGATAGGTAGGATTTATAATGGTTTTCCTGCTTTATTTACTCTGTCTTTCTTGGAATTATTATTATGGTAATTTTTGGTCTGGCCAGCAAAATTGTTGGATCCAAATAAGTTTATAACTGATATTTCTCCTGTCTTTGTTAGAACTTAGCTTTTTAGTTTTAGGGAATCCAGTGTGATTCAAAGGACTGGTATTTGTCCTTCCTTGGTATTGAATTATGGTATTTTAACAAGTTTGATCTAAATTTTGTAATTGTTAAGTATTAAATATTGTTAAGTTTTCTTGAGTGTTTGTTTACGCTGACCTTTAGCACTGAGTTACATTTATTACTGACAACAATTCCTAAGGGTTGTAACATAGGACATAAAAAAAAGTCAAAACACCAGTACAACCAGACAGTGAATAAACAAAATAATTCTCAATAGCTACAATAACAATGTCTAAAATTCCCTTGTACTAATCTGGACCTGTCAACTTACAAGGGACATCAAAAAACTCTTAAAGAGCATCCCAACGCCCAATTACAGAAATCTCTCTCTCTCTCTCTCTCTCTCTCTCTCTCTCTCTCTAAGTCAAGAAGGAAGGAAGTAACGACATCGTCAGCTGGGTTATGTTTTCAAATACTCCAGATGCCCAATCATTCGAATTCAAACTGGGCAAAATACTGACACATTGTTTGTGTCGACGACTGCAAAAACGCTTTCTGGCACAAGTTTCAAAACAGAGACATGCTCTTTACATACATTGTCTTTCACAACACTCTGATACTCTTATCTTGTGTTGTCTTATCTCTTTTGCTTGTACTCAAACTAGGCCGAACTCGAACTCTTTAAAAAATACAAAACAATCATTCTAAGACATTTAGTCATCCAAGTTTGCCTTACATCGGGGCTCTGGCATTAATAACACATCACAGAGAACTAATTTGAAATTGAAACTTCCTAGTGCAATTAAGGATAGGGGAAAAGAATTCCGATCAGATCTACTTCAAAAGCTAAAACAATTAAAAAATACATGGCGGAAAACGTACACTTGCGTTAAAACTGATCAGCATAAAATTTGGCTACTGCTAAACTGTGCAAAAATTACGTTAAACTTTATTCATTACATAACACATTCTTCATAACCTATCACAGAGGTTCAATAAGTAAAATTTCCTTTAATCAACTTCCAAAGAGGACAAAAAAATTTAGTAAAAAAAAAAAAAAAAAATCCCTGAGGTATTTAATGGACAAATCATACTATCAGTTTTACTCACTACGGCTGAAATAACGAATAACGAAAACTCATACATACTTCAATCTCCATGTCTACTAGAAGAACCACATTCAGCATGAGCCTAATTCCCCTAAGAATATGTAGCAACAGTAGATTTTGTAATTAACCAAGTCAAGAATATCGTAACTGAGTCCTCATCATTGGCTAAGAATCTAATTCTTTCTTACTTATTTTTTCCACAGAATTATCTCGCAAAACTCTGGCACTATCAGACATAAAGAAGTAATTTCTTGTTTAGTCCATCCCATCTTTTTTTCTCTTGTTTTGCAAACATGTTGACGCCGCTCTTGTGCGTGCACACACTCCTCTTTCTCTTAGAGCTTCTCATACACTTGGACACACGATCGTATGCAGACATTATTCTTCACAGTTCACACACAGGCTTACATGAGTCTAATCAGCTGACTCTCATTTTGCCTTAATTATCAAAATCTTTCGCAAAGAATGCCATTTCTCCATGGTTAGCCTACGGCAAATAGGCCTAACAGTCCATCCTTCTACCATCTTTCACACTGCAAGTGATACTTTAATAATTCTTACATAAACCTCGTAATTTTCTTACATTATTTATCGAGTACAGAACATATCACTAAATAGATCGGAAAAGAAACAACTTAGAAAATATAGCATGCAAAACAAGGCGAAGTGAAAAATTAAACTTGAGCTCAAAATCTTAAAATTACATTCTTAGATTATACATAAAAAAGGCATTACAGCATAAACGAATCACACGATCAGAAAAACAAAACTGAATAGAAAACTACATGTACAAATTATCGAGTCTTCTTTGCTTTTTAGACAAGTCACTCAGACTTACAAAAGTCTGAAGGGAAATTAACTAACCTTTTGATACTGTCATTAAGCGGACATATAGCCTTAAAAAACTTAGCATTCTCTCATTAATTCACCAACTCACTTAATTACAATGAAAATCACCTTTCTTGTTATAATTTGACACAATATTGTCATTTCTTCTTTAACACAACCTACATAAAATATCTTACTTTTTCTTATCAGACGTCAAATAATTAATGAGGGAAAACGGTATGGCTACTTATAATTACTCTCTAACTCAAAGCTCATTCTGATAACATGATTCCCTTATTACTCAAAAAATACGTTAATAAGTTAAGAGCATGCTTCTACTTAAGAAATCATTACATGACACATTTACATTCTCTCGCTAAATGTATTTTGGAATTTCTGTCATTTCTACAATTATCCTCTATTCTCCTAGTGAGTTGTAACACACTGAATCGTGCACTATGCTTAATCACTCTTTCTGCAACCATCGCAGGTTCTTGGAAAATTATGCTGATGTAATTGTCTGGTGTTGTTTGCAAATGGCTCTGCATTGTTTATTCAGAATGCTGTCAGCTGAGTGATTGTCCCAACAAAACAAAACATGACATTTTGGTTTTACTGAATTTCATCTTCTATCACAACTGTAAGCACACGTGTGTTATACATATCTGTTCTTACACAATCCAAACATTCACTTTATTCATTATATATAATTCAATGATGACACGAACTGAACTGACAAAACTCTACAGCACCTTGTTCTTCATTGTTTATAGATGGTTCTACAGTGTTGTTCAGCAAGTGGTTAGGGGGCCAATTATCGATGAAACATGGCATTCTTATTTACCAAATCCTAACTGTTATAACAACTGTATCACACATATATCTGTTTTTACAAACATTCCGATCATTTACTTTAGCCCTTGACACAAGCTAACAAAAGTCTACAGCCACTTGTTCGACAATTCTCAAAATTTTCATGTTACTCATTAGCTCTCGCAAATAAGAAGAAACTGGCAAAACTAAGTAAGAATTAAAATTTTCTTCTCGTTATCATGTTGCCAATTAACACCTGATAACAATCAATTCTTTACTTGCCACGATTTTTCAAAAACACACAATTCTATACAGGGTTCAAAAGCAAAGACTTAATTCTGACTTTTAAGTCTAAAGAAATTACGTTATTTGTCAAAATCTTAAAATTCTTTTCACACAAAAAATAGCTATGACGTCATAATGATAAACTAAGGGATTTCTCACACTTGTCATTCACTGCATAAATTTTCATTTAAACTCAAAGCGGTCGACCTTTTAATTTAAAATACATTCGTGCTCCCAGATAAATCATTTGACATTACTTGCTTAAAATAATTTGTTACCTATACTCGGTGACATGATTCAGACCGAAACAGTAAAACATATCTTTTATGAAACACTGTAACTAAAACTAAATACAAGATCTTTAACTCGCGTAAGTGACAAACCAAATTTACTTAACAACTGTTAGCAAATGAAATTTCTTAAGGTATTACGTTATCAAACTTATCTTCATTAATAAAGATAATCCCAGACAAAAACTGAATAACAACAGTTAAACACTTTCTTTTAAAACATCTCATAATGAACTAAGTAGGTTACTAATCGACAATACGTGTGTGACGTGAGAACAAATATTGTGACATGAATTTAACAAATCATCAATGTACCTAATTTACACTCCTTTCTCCATAATTTTACCAAGTATATACTCTTAAAGGACATCATAAAAAAGTTCATAAATTACGTCTTAACTGAATTTACAAACTTCCTACATTCCATTCATGATTGAGACATTTCTTCTCTCGAATCAAACTGTTATTATTGTTACACGGAATTATTTCAACACGTGACTCTACTTCTTTTCCAACAAACACATTTAACACGTTTGGCAACGAAGGTCTTAGCAACAAGAACAAACTACTTTAAACCAAAGAAACTATGCAATAAAATTTATAGTTTATACAGTGTAAAGAACAAATTCTTATTTATCCACACAGCAACAAAATTAATACTATTTTTCTTGAATTAAGAAAAGAAACGTCAATCTCTACTCGAAGCTTTACCACTGCAAACATATTACTCGACTAGTTACTTTCTTCACTCAAAACTTGTGTTCTTTCATTTCACTTTAACATTACGTAAAGAAAACGGAATTACAACTTCGTTACTCTACACACTTTCACAAAATATTACAACATATTCGTTACTCATAAAACTACAGATTTTGTACCACGTTATTTAACTTATATGGGAGTTGATTACTGTAGTCGCCTTGGGTCCCTCGTCCCACAATTGTTGTCTGGGACCTCTTCATATTTTCGGGGTTGTCCTTGGCTTTTGTGGACTCGTCATGTCTGTCAAGACGCCCGCTGCTGTTGATCGACGAAGAAGTGCTCCATTAGAAGCAAACCAACTGCCCCTGTTGATAGGGCCCATAGAAGGGTCCTGGCCGCGAATTTTTTTTCCCAAACAGGAGTGAAGATTGGGGCAGGGCTCCGTAAGCAGAAAACAGAATTAAAGGGTAACTGCTTTATTACGGCTGCATTAAGATTTGATGGGTAACTAGCTCATTAAAGATGATATCATTAACTTCATTCATAAAGACCTGAAGTTATTATAGACAGCTTAATGATAAGGATAATAATATTCTCACATTAGAATATACAAAAATACTGCAGGGATATTTTGTCTGGTTTCACAAAAACAGCGTAGTGCAGTATGTTTATCAATTTGATATCTTTGAAGAGAAATAGGTATAAGCTATGCAAAGACAGACAAATGCAAATATTAATTGAATTGAAAAAATAGCTAGATAAGAAGAGTAAGATAATCACAAAAGAATACATAACAATATTGGCCGTGCATTGCAGCAATAAAAAAAAAAATTAAGAAAAAATAAATGTAACATTTTCTCAGGTAACTAACATAAATCAGTTATATTATATGATGAGGTGCAAGCATTTGTAAAAACAAAGAAAGAAGCTAAGAAAAAGGCAGATCTATCAGGACAAGAGCATGGTGAAGAAAACTATAAACAAACAAAGAAAGGAGCAAGAAGAGCAGTAGCAAAGGCAAAGGCAGAGACATTAAATGAAGTCTATAAAGAGATGGAAACACCAAAAGGAGAGAAGAAATTATTACGAATTGCTAAGGCCCGAGATGCTACATCTAAAGACCTGACGCAGATAAGGCAAATGAAAGATAGTAATCGTATAGTTCTAGCAGAAGAGAATGAAATTAAAGGAAGGCGAGAAACTTATTTTGAAGGACTATTGAATGAGGAGAACCCAAGAACAGTATTTGAAGATGGACTCCCAAACCAGACAGTTACCATTACTAGAAGAGAAGTAGAACAAGCAGTAAAGAAGATGAAAAATAATAAAGCTGCAGGACCAGATAATATACCAGTAGATGTATGGAAGAGTCTTGGAGAGGAAGGTATAGACATCTTGTGGGACTTGACACAGAAGATCTTCACTCAGGAAAAGATGTCAGAGGAATGGAGAAGAAGCCTAATTATTCCCAGCTATAAGGGGGAAGGAGACATCCAGGAATGTGGCAACTACAGAGGCATAAAGCTGATAAGTCATACTATGAAAATATGGGAGAAGGTCGTTGAGAAGAGACTCAGGGATGAAACAACAATTGATGAGGAACAATTTGGAATCATGCCTGGAAGAGGGACTGTAGAAGCAATATTTGCTTTGAGACAGACGATAGAAAAACATCAGGAGAAACAGAAAGGATTACATATGGTCTTTATTGACATAGAGAAGGCATAGGATTGAGTACCACGTCAGGAGCTGTGGAGATGTATGCGAGAAAAAGGAGTCCCAGAGAAATACGTAAGAATCACCCAAGATATGTATGAAAGGGCAGAAGCAAATGTTAAGAGCAGTATAGGCCTAACAGAAAGTTTCCCAGTAAATGTGGGACTACATCAGGGGTCTGCATTGAGCCCTTACCTATTTGATCTGGGCATGGATATAGTAACACAAGGTATTAGAGATCAGTCTCCTTGGAGTATGTTTTTTGCTGATGATGTTATACTGTGTAGCACAAGGCGAGAGGTAGTAGAAGAGAAACTGGAAGAGTGGAGAAGAGAAATAGAAAATAGGGGATTGAAGATTAGCAGGAAAAAGACATAGTATTTGAGATTGAAAAATGGCGAGAATGGGGAAGTTAGTTTACAAGGTGAGAGATTGGAAAGAGTAATTATTATCAACAGTTGCAGAGGATGGTGATCTGGGGGCAGAAATAAACCACAGAATACAAGCAGGATGGAAGAATTGGAAAAAAGTGCGTGGAGTACTATGCGACAGGAAAATATGGGTTAAGTTGAAAGGTAAAGTACACAGGACAGTTGTGAGACCGGCAATGATGTATGGAGCGGAGACGTGGGCAATAAAGTAGACAGAAGAGGAGAAGATGGATGTGGAGAGAGATAAGAATGTTGAGATGTATGTGTGGGGTGACAAGAAAAGATAAGATACGGAATGAAGTAATTAGGGGTACCACAGGAGTTAGAAAAGTATCAGATAAGATCCAAGAAAGTAGACTGAGGCGGTACGGTTATGTCATGAGAACAGATGAACAGTATATTGGGAGGAGAGTGATGGAAATGGAGGTAGAGGGAACGAGAAGGAGAGGGAGACCAAAGCGAAGGTGGGTGGACTATGTCAAGGATGACCTTCGATTAAAGGGATTAACTGGTGATGAGGTGTGGGACGGAGGTAGATGGAGAAAACTGGCCAGAAACATCGACCCCACATAGAAGTGGGAAAAATGTGGACAAAGAAGAAGAATATATATATATATATATATATATATATATATATATATATATATATATATATATATATATATATATATATATATATATATATATATATATATATATATATATATATATATATATATATATATATATATATATATATATATATACATATATATATATATATATATATATATATATATATATATATATATATATATATATATATATATATATATATATATATATATATATATATATATATATAGGTGTGCTACTGTATTAAGCACACATTTGAGTATGAGTTGTTTTCAGATGTATTTAAATGGATTAACTGAATACATCTTAATAGTTTTTAAGTTTTATTCTATAAAACAACAGAGTTAAACATCTCCATCACTGGAGGAAGCTGTGTTGGTCCAGATGACCAATTCTGGTGAAGTTTAGATATGAACTGAATAAATTATCGATATCACAGATATCGTATGCTTGGTTTACTTTAGCCACATGACGAAATCGGAAGACACCTGCATCCGGTGACGTCACAAACTTTCACACGAGGAGACAATGTGTTGACGTTAAGAAGAATGTCAATTTGCCGAGGTTTGCATTATACGTCCTGTTTACAATTTGAATGACTACAGCAAATCCCAGGGTTAGCTCTTCCAACCAACATGACATATTACGTCATTTGTTTTAAACATGTAATATTAACTATTCTAATCATTACATAAGCTCGGCCAGCTATCTCAATTTTTTTACAAAAATTTAACAAGCCGAAACATGGTTATTAGGTGTGACTGGACATACGTATTATTCTTTGTTTAACTTTAGCCATAATCAACTGAGGACGAATGTCCAAATAGGCACATTAAAAAATAATAACAATAATGCATACAAAAAAGATATTACCAAAGCAAAAAGAAAAATGCATGATAAAACCAAGATCATATATATGGTACATTGCTAGCAAATGATTACATGGTACCAAAAAACAAAATAAATTCTGACTTACAAATGATTCGGTAACTTGATAAAGAATAATTGTTACCTTTGTCAGAAACAAGATACTCAATTTTTAGTGCACAAACACGAATTCCTGGTACGTACACGTACCACGGTTTCGTACATATATATATATATATATATATATATATATATATATATATATATATATATATATATATATATATATATATATATATATATATATATATATATATATATATATATATATATATATATATATATATATATATATATATATAGGGCTGATATATTTTATTAGATGCCCATAGATTTTGTTATATATTTTATTTTTTTTTTCTCTCTTTTCTTTTTTAACATTCCGGCTTATATATTTTTATTAGATGCCGAGAGAAAAAATTATTTATATCCTTTTTTATTTTATTTATTTTTTAAATGTTGTTTTAAATGTATTTTTAACAATGCAAATGTAGAGAATTTCTTTATTTACATATTACTAGCGTACTAATCAGCTTTTCATACAAACATCTTCCCGACAAATTACTCCCTTAGCGAATGAGGTGGCCACTCAAACAGCTTTGAACTGGATTAAATAGGGGGTATTGTCAGGGCTATGCAACTCATTCCTTTTTAGCTGCTTGCTGTGCCGTAACCTACGCCAAACAAGGATGTTCACGGCGATAAATATCACCACCGTGAAACACAAACCAGCCAGTAGTATGGGGTGAAGAATTTCTTTATAAATCGGTGACAGGTGGTCCTTTTCGGTAAGTTTCATCAACCGCTTTGCCACATTTCCGTTGTATGGGAGAGGAAGTGCTGGCATTGTAGAGGTCCACGTGAAGTTCGCGAAGTAGGCTCGTTCTCTGATGATTGTCCGTAGACCAGTCACCATGGAATTCGGGGAAGTCCCGACACAACCATCTGCTGCGACGAAGATGTGTGTAAAGGATGTGGATCCGTCAGGGCATGATACATTGAAGCCGTCCTTGTCGTATCGTATCCACGAGCCATTATTCAGTCTGCAATTGAATTCTTTATTGTCAAAGGGATAAAGCTTATCCAGACAATTTTCACTTGTATGGGAGAGAGCACCGTCTAGCACTATACCTAACTCGCATGAATCCATTAAGTTTTTACGGAATTCAAATGAGTCAGCTGTACATATTTTTCTATCCATTGCGTCTGAACAGTGAGTTAATTGATTTAAGTCTTTAATGACCGAATATGTTTCCTTGTCTGGGGAAATCAATACGTGTCCTGTCAAACTGGATATGACTGGATTTGAGTGATTCCTCATGAAAGTCGGAAATGGTGATATCCTGTAAGATTGCCAGGCATCAGAAGAATCAAAGGGAATTGTAATCCTAATCTTGTTATTATCTACGTTTACTGTAATTAGGCTGTAATAAAATTCTAACCTATGTTCGTCTAACAAAGGAACATAGCCTAGTTTATCCCTTCCGTTCTTCAGAACTAATTTTAAGTAACGTATAGGCAACAAATGGGGCGACAATACACCTTTAGTTGCTAACGTGATAGCTTCTACATAATCCTTGGATTTCTCAATGAAATGTGCAATTCTGTTATGTATGTGATCTATCTTTGAATCATAATACGTTAATGTTGCCAACAAATCCTGTACTTCCATAATTTGAACGATATTATCTGAATGTTTATTTAACAAATCCATAATTTTATTGATTGAAGCTAACTGATCCCTTAGTTCTGACATAATCAATTCATCTTTATGAGTCAAGAACTCAATTTTCTTATTTTGATTACTAATTTTAAGACGATTGGAAATTCCTAAACCTAAACTTGCAACAGACCCAAAGATGCTTAATGCAGCATAAATGAACGGATTCCGTCTTTCTTTATGTTCGTGTCCTACAGTCCACATCAAAAGGTCATAAGCCAAAGATCCTGTCTCGCCAGTCTTATTTTTCAAGTCATCAGATAGCATCTCTGCAACTTTTAATGTTGATCCAAGCAAACTCTTAGTAGTCAAATGAAAATGTCTTCTATGCAACTCATCCAATGATGCAGAAAACCTTGAAATGGCGGTTCTTAAGCTAGTGACATCATTCTCTTGAAGAAAAATTGCTTGCATATGCACTTCGACAATTACGTTGGTTGATGTAATAAAAATGTCTTCTTGTCTTTCAACTATATTGCCATATTTAAAATATATATTTTTAGTCTTAGAACTCATCCCATACGAGAAAAATGTCTGAGCGAACAATATCACTCCCAACAACAAAAAATTCATCTTGGAAACCTGTAACGAGAAAAAATATGTGTAATTACTCCTGTATTAAAAAGAAAACTTTTAATCACATAAAACAGAACAGAATTTTCCCTCACTTCTTTTCCTCTCTTTTCTTTTTAATTTCTTATGTGAGCCAATGGTACTATTCTCTCATCCGTGGGTTGGGCTACGTTTTGAATTCTAAACCTATTGGCCGTTAATGTTTCCAAAATGTTAAATGGGCCTTCAAACTTAGGTGTTAGTTTATAGTTGAGCCCTTTTCTGACATTGATTTGAATATAGATGTTATCACCCACGGTATATGTTTTAGTTGGTTTCGCTATTTTATCATGATTCCTTTTCATTATGATTTGTGATTCTTCTAAATTCTTTCGAAGGATATCATATCGACTTATACTTGCATTTATACACTCTTTTAAAGGATTTGATAGATTAGTTGTAGGCGTTAATACATGGAAAGGTGTTCTAACTGGGGTACCATACAATGCTTCATGCGGTGACATTTTAATTGATATATGATATGAATGATTCAGAGTACTCAGTGCCGCCGGTATTGCAATATCCCAGTTGGGGTCTGATCCCCCTAGTGTTACCCTCAATATATTTAATATCTTCCTATTTGCTCTTTCCACTAGCCCATTCGACTCTGGGTGATATATCATGGTATTAATCTTCTTTATGTTGAGGAATTCACACAATGAGGTAAGAAAGTGATTATTAAATTCACCACCCGAGTCTGAGATTATCATGTGTGGAATTCCATGTTTACAAATGTAACACTCGTAAAACTTCCTAGCGCATTCAATCGCAGTTTTAGTTTTAAGCGCTATTAGTTCTGTATATCGAGTTAAAGCATCTATAATTACTAAGAGGTGCTTATTTCCTCTGTCTGACTCGTAAAATCCTGTTAACAAATCTAAATGTATTCTTTCAAAGGGTTGATTGGGCACAGGATAAGCTCCTAGGCTGACAGGTGTTTTCGTATGCCCTTTGTTTTCCTGACATGTGCGACAATTAGCTATGTGTCTTTTTATATCTGTAAGCATTGTATGCCAATAAAACAATGATTTGGCTTTCTGTGACATTAATGAGAACCCAGGGTGTCCATGTAATGGATTTGAATACAACCAATTAAGGACAGTGGAAATAAGTGAGATCGGTACTACTACCTGGTCGTTAGTTACATGTGGTGTATTGCGGGTTTTCCTTGTCACAGTCCTACACAGAATATTATCTTTGATTATATAATTCTGCTGCTTATACTTTATATATTCCTTTTCTTTATGATTGCCTTTCAAAGCATTTATAATTGTTTCTATTTTCCAGCCTAAATCTTCTTGTTCAGATATTGTTTTTACAATAGGCATGGATGTTGATATATCTATTAATTCAGCTAAAGGCTCCGTACAAGATGACACGGGGTTGCGTGATAATGCATCCGCAATGATATTTGCTTTCCCAGGTAAATACCCGATTCTTGCGCCAAAATCTTGAATGATCAAATGCCACCGAGTTCGTTTAGGGCTGTGATTGAAGCCTTTAAAGAACTCTGTTAGTGGTATATGGTCAGTAAGAACCTTAACGGGATAACCGTAAATTATGAACTTAAAATGCACTAGCGAATTAACAATAGCTAGTCCTTCCTTGTCTATTACTGCATACTTACTTTCGGAAGTTCTCAATTTTCGAGAATAGAAAGCTATCGGGAAAAACTGTTTATCATATTGCTGAAGCAATACCCCTCCTACTCCTAAGTCTGAGGCGTCTGTTGCAATGAAGAATTCCTTACCGAAGTCAGGAAATTTTAAGATAGAACTACACAGTTCATCTTTCAAAGTATTAAACGCCTGTTGATGTTGCTCAGACCATATGAAATCTACGCCCTTCTTCGTAAGATCAGTTAAAGGAGCGGCTATTATTGAATAGTTGCGTATAAAACGCCTGTAATATCCACTACAACCCAGAAATTGCTGTATTCCCTTGACATTAGTAGGTGTGGGAAAATTACGTATAGCCGACACCTTATCATGGACTACTTTAAGACCTTGGCTTGACACCATGAAACCCAAATATATCAATTCTGTTTTGAAAAATTCACACTTACTAATCTTTACCCTTAAGTTATGTTGTCATAATCTCTGTAGTACTAGTTCTAACTTACGTAGATGTTCTTCTAAGGTGTTGGAAAAGATTACAAGATCATCCATATAGGCATGCAATATATCCCCTAACAAGTCTCCAAACACTATGTTAATCATTCTTGTAAATGTTATAGGAGCACAACGTAAACCAAAAGGCATCCGCAAAAATTCATAATGTCCCCTGGCTGTGCTGAAGGCTGTGTATGGGATACTATCTTCTTCTAATGATATCTGGTGAAAGCCTTTAAGTAAGTCCAAACTGGTAAAATATTTATTCTGACCTAACAAAGACAAAATATCGTCAGTACATGGCACTGGGAATCGATCAGGGATCGTTTCCTTGTTTAGACGACGAAAGTCGACGCAGATACGCCATGTTCGATCTTTTTTCGGTACAACTATTAAAGGAAAATTATAAGGGCTATTTGATTTTCTAATGACTCCTCCCTCTAACATTTTACCTACTTCATCATTTATTTCATTCTGGAATTTCATAGGGAGTCTGTACGAGGGTACATATATAATTTTTTTCTTGTCTTTTAACCTTATTTGATGCTCGATCACATCTGTTTTTCCTAAGGATCCATCCGTAGTGGAAAAGACATCTGTATATTTAGTTAAAAGTTCAAAAATTTTCTGCTGAACTTCTTCGTCTTGAATGTCCTTACTGATTTTATTTTTAATAGATCGCAAAAGGGATTCATCCGCAACTGATTGAGAGTGATTGATTTCAGCAACGGTAAGAATACGATGTTTATAAACTTCTACATCCAAGATATGTTGATTTTTGTGAATTACTAAAGTGTTATTTAAATGATTACAGACTTCGATATTACATTGCTGATGTGAGCCTACTGTATAAATAGCTTGTGTGACAGACAATCCGTTAGTTTTCAAAGTATCGGAAAGGATTAATATTTCAGATCCCGGTAGTGTTTTCTTTATTTGCACTATTAAATTCGAAGGTATGTTTGGTTCGATAGATTGAGTGCAAGATGATATTACGGGTGAACGAGAATTCTGCTGGGTCGCGTATATTATTTCTTTATTAGTGAGACAAGTTATTGGTTCTTCAACGTACGTTACGGTTACATTTGTCGTCTCCTTTTTATCCAAAACTGACTTTAAGGTACTAGAAGACTTATAGAATTTCCCTTTGATATACACGCCGTGCTTGGCAGGAGCTAAGATAATGTTTTGATTTCCCATAGATGGGTATCCTATAATTACAGCTGGATACATATTAATGTTTTTTACAACAACAAATGTATCGGCAAGCGTGCGATTACCGACTCTGAACTGAATATGAGTTATGCCTATGACGTTTAATTCATTATTTCCTATACCTGAAAGTCTAATTCCTGATTTTTCAATCGGAAAGTTCGGAAACAACAAATGATGCGTCTTCAAATCCATAATATTACGTGGACTACCAGAGTCAAAAAATAACGTAAAGGATTTGTGTTCTAAATTTACAGCATATAAGGTTGGCCGTAACTCATTTTGGCTTATTATTGTATGAATTCGTTGCAAATCTACGGGAGCATGCACTGTTTTACTTAATTCGGCCGTGTGTTTCATAGGAAAATCTATTGTCTCACAATTATCTGATAAAACATTAAATTGATTATTCAATACTATTGATGTTGACATGAATGACCTTGACCCAACATCACTCTCTTCCCCTCTAGAGTTAACTATGTGGTATTTGCTTTGATCTGCACATTCTGAAAATTAGACTGACTTTGCGAGGTCTGGTTTGACGGCCCAGGCTCAGCGATATTTGAAGAAGTGTTTGTTTGTTTCGGACTCTGAACTGCATTGACATTTTGTTGTTTCTTCTTATTGTTAAAATGAGGATTTTTCTTTTTATTTCCATATGGAACTGACTGTGGAATTGACTGTGTATTTCTAGGATATTGTTGTGTCTTACGCGCGTAACATTGACTATAAGAATGTGATGCTGTGTTGTGAACTGAGCAAAATTTCGTTCTACAGTCTGCGCTTATGTGACCTTGACGTTTGCAGTTGTAACACGTCACTCCCGCTACTGGACTGTTAATTACGTTCACTGTTTGTGGTTTTGTTTCATTCTTAGCAAAAACTTGAGTTAACACGGGATCGAGATCTGGACACTTGGACATGTGTTTCTTTATCTGTTTATAGACATCCAATTCTGTACTTGCAGGCATTAACTTCTTATCAAAGCACCGCACTAAAGCTTCAGGCAACATAAGTGTCATGCAAGTTAAATACATTAATCGTAAAAAATCTTTCACGGAGATGTTATCGTTAGTAACCCAAGTGGAATTACCTAAAATGTCCTGATATTCGTTAAGCCTATCAGCTATGAGAGCTGCTCTCTCAACAACATTAAGCCGATTCATAGTGGCTTGATTAAGTGTATTTCGTAACGTTAACACTACATCCAAGGCTTCCTCACCCCCATAGATCGCGCGTAACCTAACTTTGAAATCATCCCAAGTAACTGCTTCTTGAAATGAAACACCTCTTAAATACGCACTCGCATCCCCCTTAGAAAAATCTATAAAACTTTTAGCTTCTTGTAATTGTACAAAAGGATCTACGATTTGTTTGGCATTTAAATGGGCATCAACGGATGAAATCCATGACTCCACATTTTGTGGCAAGAACCCGTTGACCCGACCTTGAAAAGGAAGGATTGCTGACCTGGCATTTACAAGCGTCACAATTGGAGGAGGATTAGCCTGGCCTACACCACTAGGTCCAGGGGTAGGGCTGACAGGAGGAGCCATGACTGCTGTATTTTTTTTTTCTATCTCTTTGACCCCTTTCAATTCTATCAAAATATCTATATGAGTACAGACGCCCACTGCGTAAACGCATATGTATAATAAAATTCCCCCAACAATGTTACTAATCCCAAAACATTTCCCCAAGAGCTTCTGAAAGAAAAAGGAATTAGCACAAAGAAAGAAAAATTCTAAATGAGAATTCGGAGTTTCTTATAACAAAGTTTAGGAATTCACTCACCCCAGTAATAATTGACTAACGACTTGTGATAACTACACTTCACTGCCCAAACTGAAATGAATACAAAATATCTGTACTTAGCTTATATATGAAGTCGATACGTCCTCTCTCTCTCTCTCTCTCTCTCTCTCTCTCTCTCTTGATGTTTTGTTAGCGATGTCTCGTTCTAGTTTCTTGTTGAATGTAGTTCTTCCTGGATATGTCTTGCAATTGTTGAACGCCAGTCCTTGGGTTTCCTAGGATGTTGATTGAAGATTCAGGTTGTATGCTAACATATGTTGATGTTACCATTTCCGTTGGACTTAGTCAAAATTGTAGATTCTTGTAGATAATGTTGAGTTCTTGAAGATCTTTCTCAGGTTTTACAGCTTTTATTTTGAAGTCTTGAAGATCTTTTTCTGGTTTTACAGCTTTTATGTTGAAGTCTTGAAGATCTATCTCTGGTTTTACAGCTCTTGTGTTGAAGTCTTGAAGATTTTTCTCTAATTCTTAGAGTTTAACCGCTGTCTTAGAGTTTAATCGCTGTCTTAGAGTTTAATCGCTGTCTTAGAGTTTAATCGCTGCCACCATTTATTGGCGTGCTACTGTATTAAGCACACATTTGAGTATGAGTTGTTTTCAGATGTATTTAAATGGATTAACTGAATACATCTTGATAGTTTTTAAGTTTTATTCTATAAAACAACAGAGTTAAACATCTCCATCACTGGAGGAAGCTGTGTTGGTCCAGATGACCAATTCTGGTGAAGTTTAGATATGAACTGAATAAATTATCGATATCACAGATATCGTATGCTTGGTTTACTTTAGCCACATGACGAAATCGGAAGACACCTGCATCCGGTGACGTCACAAACTTTCACACGAGGAGACAATGTGTTGACGTTAAGAAGAATGTCAATTTGCCGAGGTTTGCATTATACGTCCTGTTTACAATTTGAATGACTACAGCAAATCCCAGGGTTAGCTCTTCCAACCAACATGACATATTACGTCATTTGTTTTAAACATGTAATATTAACTATTCTAATCATTACATATATATATATTAGTTACGTTGCATAATATTACATTCTATATTTGATTATCATTAAATACGCAAAAATACATAAAACATCTACATGTATTTTTAAAATGTAGCATATAAAAAATACACTCAACATTCAACAAGTTCATCGTCATTATGAAGACTATTATAATAACTAAATTATAAGTTGTGAGCAATTCCTCGAATATAATCATTTATCGAAACAACTTTTTTTCTCCTTAAAACTGTTGCGCGCTTATTTTTTCTTTGGGTTTGCTCCTTCTTCCTTTTCCTCCAATAAATACCCAATGTTAAACCTTGCACCTCTTGGACTGTGTGATGGTCTTTCCTTAATGAAGTCTCAAAATATCGAGTAAACTCCCATTTGATATCCTTCAACGACTGCCTTGAATCTCGTATGCCAAGTCTCTACATTATTTTTTGGTTTTGGGAGATTGCATTCTAACAGGTAATAAATGCTCCGCACACTTGGATCAAGTCTTGGGGATGGGATACACCTTACTTTTAACTGTTACATTTAAGTAATGGCTACGTCTATCATTGTATATATGAGTATCATTAACTCAATTACAACCGAAATAGTTAAATGTTAAGTTATGCCACTCTTTTAGTGCACGATCATATATAAATGGCTAGATTTGTTGTTGTTCTCTCTCTCTCTCTCTCTCTCTCTCTCTCTCTCTCTCTCTCTCTCTCTCTCTCTCTCTCTCTCTCTCTATACAAATATATATATATATATATATATATATATATATATATATATATATATATATATATATATATATATATATATATATATATATATATATATACGCTTATTCTTCGACATGGTTAAGCAGGTGCAACAATGAAGGAATAGATATAAAATTAATGATGATGATTTGTGAAGAAAAGGATGTAGGCTATTTGCACAATTCGAATTATGAAACTGTTAAGAACATTGTTCTTAACACAAGGAAAGTTTTGAGAATTAAGTTATTTCAGTAACATTTGGTGATCATTATATATATATATATATATATATATATATATATATATATATATATATATATATATATATATATATATATGTGTGTGTGTGTGTGTGTGTGTGTGTGTGTGTGTATGTGTGTTTATTATTATCATTATTATTATTATATTATTATCAAGCTATCTATAAACATTTCAGTTCTTTATGAATGCAGTTACTGATCATAACTTTTATGAGCTAGTTACCATCAAATCTTAACACAGCCGTAATAAAGGAGTTACCCTTTAAATCTTTTTTTCTGCTCACGAAGCCCCAACCCAATCTGCACTGCTGTTTGGGAAAAAAAACTCGAGTCCTGGCCCGCCATTTCGGATGACCAGTTTTGATGCTGTTGCTCCCGCGACAGGTACTGAACAAAACGACAATTTTGGGCGTACATGTGGGCATACCGTCTTCGTTTCCCACAGGTACATTGTCGTGTAGTCCTCTCAGGGATGGGTGTGTTTCCATACTATTTCTTCCTTTAGGCGCCATCTGTTTCGGCCCGCCCGTCTCGGCTGAAGGTCGCTAAGGTCTTCCTTGCAGGTCCTGCGTGGGTGACTGGTTCACGCGATCCTTCTTGGCTGCTACTATTCTCAATATCCTCGTCTGGATTTTCTCCTTAATTTTTCTAGGGACATCCATTTGTCCTTTGTCTTCTTTCGTTATGTTTTTTATAACTCTCTCTCCTTCCAAGATTTTTTCCTTTCCTCCTCTCTCGAGATGTCTCTTTCTTGCTTCTCGTGTGTCATTCTTTTTTCTTATTTCATCGTTGTTCACATCTAAAGTCAATTTTTGGTAGCTGCGGCACTCGGTCTTTTGCTCATTATAACACTTGTTTTTAATCCTCTTTAACCCACAGTAAGGCCACCAATTTTGTCACATAGCGTGGGTAATTAAATAATAATAAAAGATGAGAGGCGGTGAATTAGACGATTTTTACATTGTAAGAGGATTCATTGTCTAGGTTAATTTTCACAACAAAGATGAGCATAAATCTTCTTCAAAGGGAGTGAAAGTGAACTTTAAATCTTGGAAATTCATAACAAAAGAAATGCAAGTTTCTCACTGACTTTCAAATGATTTGATGAGTTCAATACAATGGTAATAAACTTGTAAATAATAGGCACACGCGGGGAGAGCGGACACTCTGGGAGACAGCTATATGATTAAGATTATTATAATTAGAAAGAACAGATAGTGGACATCTCGTAGCGTATCGACGCCCGGCATGGTTGAGGTAATCTTACCATGGTAGGTAGGCCTATTGAGTGTTGACCACTCACTAGTGGTACTTAAACGTAACTGGTATTCAACTGGGGTGATCTGGGCTTCACAGCTTTTTTTATCCCCCATCATTGCAGGGGGATTGAGGGCTTGTCTTGCCTCGGGATAGAAGTGGCAGGTGATGCAACCGCACCAGACTGGTTCTCACTCTGCATCCCCTCTCCCCGGTGTACCTTTTGACTTGGAAACAGATTCAGTACATGTTTGCTTGGGTCAGCAAATACCAAGCAGTGAGGAAAGCAGTTCAACCTGCTTCCCACACTACCCATAGATCGGGGAGATGAGGTCATAGGTCGGCAAACGCCGTCCTACGTCCTGCGACTTTACATTATCTCGTATTTTTGGCATTTGTCTAAAATTAATTTGTTATATGTGACACAACAAGTTTTTTAGTTTTGCCCAAATATGTAAGGGCCATGGGACAAAAAGTTGGTTTAGGCCTATATCGAAAGATGCGTCCCGTAACCCCTCTAAGGTTGCAGCAAGAAAAAGGTTTAGAGCGTTTTGCCAATATTCAGGTGGGAAGGGGGCTAGAGAGAGAGAGACTGAAAATATTGTTGTTACACCATGTTTCTACACAAACCGTGTGATTTATATGTAATCTACAATAGCCCCGAGAATGGTTAATGACCTCAAACGTCCTTGAAGATCATGTTGATTTGAACCCAAACACATATACAAATACACTTAATTTCCAATGTGTGTTAAGAATTTCTGTGTTGATAAACAAACCACAACAACCTTGAAGCCAATATTAGTAAACACTAACCCTTTAGATTTTACTACACTTCCTGATGAACTCAAACGTCCTTGAACTCTCCCTAAAATCTAATATACAAATATGTCATTACCACAATGCATGTTAATTTATTTGTTGATAAAACCATAACAACCTTGAAGTTGATATTTGTAAACACAACACTTACATCCCCACCACCACCCCCACCCCCTTTTAACTTTCACCTTCACCTGAAAAGCATATACAAACACACGTCATTACCCAATATATGTTAACAATTCCTTTGGGGATAAACAAGCCGTAAAGACCTTGAAATCCATATTACCAAACACAACACCCACTCTCTTTAACTCAGTGATCGGGCCCATTGAACTTCGATGTGGCACCCCTTAACCTACAGAGACTAAGCCGACATGGCACACCCCATTCTGAAAGGTCAATGAAGTGAGTAACCCTGGTATGTTAAGTACAACTTATATTTGATTCTCAATTGCTTAAATTCAATCACTTGTGCTCTTTTATGGTTTACAATGATGTCAGTCTTTCAATATTAATATAATTGAGAGGTCAACAATAAAACCAGTTACACCTACCAACAGAAGTTATCATAATGTCCACCAAGACTAGCAAAAAGTGATAATGTATGTATGCGATGGCAAATGCATTACTCATAGTACTTTTCATTGCAGGTAAGCAAAACATTCCCATACAACAGGATATATCCTGTAAAGTCTTTTCCTAGCACATGATTTTACAGTGTTATTGTAGGTAAGGCAAGGTTCTTTGTTCTTAGGTAGGCCTATTTTTCTTCTATATTTTTTTTACAAATTTTGAATAGTCATTAGGGTCTTGAGATTGTATCCACATTAGGCACTTTATTTTAGCCGGTTTTGTTACTAACTTTGGTAAATGCGCTGACTTACTATGACCTTCTGATTGTATGAATGTGGCAAACGAATTGGTATTGTACTTCTTTTAGGAGTGGAAAGTCTTGATTGCCGTTTGCTGTTGTTGTTGTCAGCAGGATTGTTTGCTGGTTCTGCTACATTCTCTACAAACTTCACCAAACCCTCAAATATTCTGTAGCCCTTACTAGTTCTGAGTAATGTAGCAGTATTACACCATTTATTTTAGTTGTAGGTGTGCATCACCATTTATTTTTGCCATATTACCGAGGACCTCCATAAATAAAAGACTTTGCAAGAACCTTGACAACTCTTTTGATTCTTTAGGGTCATCATTTTATTTAGGTCCAATCGACTGAGGACTTTTCAACATATACTGTTGGCCCTTTGTATGGATCTTCAAATCACTCCTGTAAGAGTCATAAATTTCATCTGTTCTTTAGGATCCCCTTCAACACATTGGTTTAGTTAATGATATCTGTCAGCATCACTTAATTCCTTGGGTACTATCCTTACAATTAAATTCTTTATGAAAGATGCAAATGCTACATAGTTAACAGGGAAATTTGATAAGTTAGGTGTAGGAAGTGACATAAAATTGATCATTTGACTCGGTACATGTATCTCACTCTGTTTCTGTTGTAGAACTATAGGAAATCAAGTGTGGCTGTTGTTGTACTGTTGGCTTAGTTGTGGGTTCTACGGACGGGGTATAATTTCTTGCTTGAAGACATTCCCCATGAGTAGAGATAAGTGTTAGAGCTGGAGTACTGTATATTTGGTTGAAGATAACCCATGAAAACTGTTTTTTTTTCTGTTTTTTTTTTTTTCTTTTTTTAATGAAGAGGAGCCTCTGGTAGATCTCAACTTATTCATTTCAAGTTGTCCAGTTGGACTGGTCTGGAACTGTGATTCAAAAGCGGGCAGTGGGGAGGGGGGGAGATGGATTCCTGTGTTTAGGCTTAAAGGGTCCAATCCGTGATATATTATCCAGTCTAGCTTATTCTTCAATGTTCTTTTGCAATATTGTTCTCGCTTATAATAGCTTGAGCCCTCTCAGTCCTTAGCTTCACCATTCCTTCAGCCCCTTTCACTTGTTTGTGGTACCTTTCCAGCACAAGTTTTAGCTACTTCATTTGAGTATTTATTGCATGTGTATTTCTTGCAGCTTCTTGCTCAAGTTGGACTTTCCTTGTAACTTTTTCTTGCTCAAGTTGGTCTTTCCTTGCTACTTCTTAATCATGTTGGACCTTTCTTGTAATTTCTTCTTTAAATTTAGCATTTTAGATTGTTAATTGGCCCTTCTTTAAAACCTTTTCTTCAGCAATTTGAAAAGCTATACTGGTCATATGCTTTTTTATGTGTAAATTTTTAAACTTTATTTTGGCAGACAGATAAGATCGAGATGTTACATCCGACCTAAATGAAAAATATTTGCTGTGGCAAGAATAGTGGAAACTGGAATCTGATACACTTTCTGTCCAGCTTTTTCTTGATGCCTTCACCTACATTCTTGATCCCTTCATGAACATGATGTTTGAAACCAGAAAATGTAGTCTCCCTTGGATATCTTCTTAAGTGCCCATGGCATCCATATGAACCCTGACATATCTGTTGAACAGCTCCATATAATTTTCAAAGGCTTCCTTAGTAATATATGAATTATCTGTACTCTTCAAGAATATCTTAATATCATAACTTTTCTTTGTAAAACTCTAAGGTGAAGCCTCATCACTTTTAAAGGGCTCATCAATATCCATTTTTCTTATCTTTCTTGATCTAAAATATAACTCATTAAAGGAATCAGATTAATGTCTTTAGGAGCAGCTACCATTTCTTCAGTGGTATATAACATTTTGAAATATGAAATGCTCTTAGAATTGCATCTAGAGATTTCTTGAAAAGGGCTATCTTTTAATGAATGTATACAAAAAAGTATTTTTGTCTGGTGATAATCTTTTTAATGCCGCTTTAAAAGAATTTTGTACCAATGCAGATGCGGTGAACTGTTTATACTACAGGATGAATTTAGAAGAAACAAATTTATAATGCTTGCTGTTTATTTTACAACTGAATGTTTATCCAGAACGATACAACACTATTAAGACTTTTATGTTGGAACTTTCTTGAATGCATTGTCTGTTTAACTGCTATACGTGCATTTTCCATAATATTCAAACATGAATTGATATTCTGGGCTGCTATCCCATTGAACTGATAACCAACTCACTAAAGGTCCTAATGTGTGTTATAGAATTTTTATGAGTTCTCCAATATCCAAAGATTATCCTATGAGTATGTTCAAGAAAATTATATTAGACTTTGAAAGAAGTTGGAATAATCAATATTCACTTGTAAGAGAGTTTTTACAATGTTCTGAGAAACTGTGCTCAACTAACTTTGTGAGCTAACTTGGTCAGTTAATACTCATACATTTCAATAATTTCTACAATAATCTAATACCCACTAAATTATATTCTACTGTTGTAGAAGTCTGATGCAATATTTAGTTATGCCCTTAATCCCAGCATGATTGTTGGTAAATCTCTTTTGATAATTTCAAACTATAATATACTAATTACCATACTCAAATCTAGACTAGGTAATGATTCATACAAATGATCAAAGCACTATCCAATAAGAAAACATTCCCTAACATTCCCTGAGATGATTGATATTACCATGTATATAGCCATTATCCAATATACATTAAAACATATTCATATGATATATTGTGGAAGGAATCTACACCAACAAACAGGAGTGCAAGGGAACTTAGGACAACAGCTGCCAATGTATGGAAATTACATGAGCGATATGTTTAATACGGGAATGAAAGACTTATAAATAATTACACAAGGAGATGTAGAGAAAAAAAAAAAGATACAGAGTAGATGAAATTGATAAGAAAACTGATAAACCAGTGATGATGATTGGACAACAAAAAGTAATATAATCAAAGAAAGATTGAGGAGACTTATTGAAGAATTAATAAAAATGAAACTAGGTTGGGAAAAATGAAACATAAATGGATAGGAAATTTGAAACGTGCTTCGCATCGAAATATTTATGATGCTATCATAAGACTACGTGGATTCTTCCTTAAGTCTATCAAGAACATTCACACCAACACAAATTAGGCTTCAACAATAACATATTTAAAGAAACAAAATATGCGTTTATATATATATGTATATATATATATATATATATATATATATATATATATATATATATATATATATATATATATATATATATATATATATATATATATTATATCACCATCATCATCTCCTCCTACGTCTATTCACGCAAAGGGCCTCGGATAGATTTCGCCTGTCGTCTCTGTCTTGAGCTTTTAATTCCATACTTCTTCATTCATCCTCTCCTACTTCGCGCTTTATAGTCTTTAGCCATGCAGGCCTGGGTCTTCCAATTCTTCTAGTGCCTTGTGGAGCCCAGCTGAACGTTTGGTGAACTAATCTCTCTTGGGGATTACGAAGACCATGCCCAGACCATCTCCATCTACCCCTCATCATGATCTCATCCACATATTGCACTTGAGTAATCTCTCTTATAGTTTCATTCCTAATCCTGTCCTGCCATTTAAGTCCCAATATCTTTCTGCGTGCTTTATTCTCAAATCTACTAAATCTATTGGAGATTGTTTCATTGTCATACCATGACTCATATCCATAGAGTAATACCGATCTCACTAAACTGATATATAGTCTGATTTTTATATGCAATTTTAGGCGATTTGATTTCCTAATTTTACTCAACCTAGCCATTGTCTGATTTATTTTTTCAATCTTTCACTAAACTCCAATTCTAAAGACCCTTTATTGGAGATCATAGTTCATAAATACTTAAATGATCCTACCTCAATCATTTCTCCTTCCAATGATATTTCATCTTCCATTGCATACTCCGTTCTCATCATCTCTGTCTTTCTTCTATTTATCTTCAGCCCAACCTCGTGTGATATTTCATGCATTCTGGTGAGTAAGCATTGCAAATTCTGTCGTGTTCTGCTAACAAGGACAACATCATCAGCATACTCTAGGTCTGCTAAATTCCTATCACCAATCCAGTCCAATCCTTCTCCACCATCTCTGACTGTTCTATACATTACAAAGTCCATGAGGAGGATAAACAACATAGGTGACAGCACATTCCCTTGGAGCACTATGCAATTCACTGGAAACTCACTTGATAAGACTCCATTAACATTAACTTTGCACTTGTTATGCTCATGAACGGATTTAATCAAATTTACATATTTAAGAGGAATTCCATAATAATGCAGGAGTCTCCACAAAATTGGCCGGTGCATACTATCAAAGGTTTTTTCATTGTCCACAAATACCATCAAAAAGGGATTTCTATATTCTATGCTTTGCTGTACAACACGTCTCAAAATGAAAATTTGGTCAGTGCAACTTCTACCTTTTCTAAATCCTGCTTGTTCATCTCAGCTTTTCATTAATCTTTCTCTCCAGTCTCTTAAGAATAAGCATACTATATATTTTCATAACAACTGACGTAAGTGTTATGCCTCTTTAATTATTGCAATCATTCAGGTCTCCTTTTTTAGCTATTTTCCTCAACACTCCTAACTCCCATTCATCAGGTTTAGCCTCTTCATGCCACATTCTACAATATAATCTTTTAAGTAGTCTGGGAGTCACTTCATTTTCGGCTAGTATCATCTCGACAGTTACTCCATCATATCCTGGGCTTTTCATCTCTTTGGATTTTTAAGGATAACTTCAACTTCAAACACACTGACATTCATAGGCACATTAAGGTCTTCATCAGCTTTATGTATATCAATCAAATTATTCCCTTCATATGTCCTATTCATAACCTCACTAAAGTGTTCCATCCAACGTTGTCTTTCTTTATCTTCTGTTGCTATAACAGAGCTATCTATCTTTTTGATGGGTATGTGCTTCTTCTTTGCCCCAGTCGAGATTTCATTAATAATTCCATGAGCAATTCTTACACTATAGCCACTTACTGAATTATAGCTTTGTCTAAATACTCTCTCCAGTCATTCCTGACTTTCCTTTTGACATCGCTGTCAATACTGGAATACTTAGCATGCTCTACTTTGTAATTTTCATCATTTCCTCGCAAACTTTCAAAAATCTATTTTTTTTCTTTGTCTCCTTTATATCGTATCCCAAGTATCTTTTGATATACATGGCTTTCTCTTTGTAAATGTGTGTCCCAAGACTTCACTACCAACTGACTGATTTATGATCTTAATATTACACCATTCTTCATTAACTGTCTGTTCTTCGTCTCTTAAAGTCTCTAAGACTGCAAATCGATTCCTACATTCAATTGAAAAGGTTTCTCTGTGCTCTTCCTCTAAAAGCTTAGTTGTATCAAAACTAGATATTCTATCTATATTTCTGTTGGATGCTTTCAGTTTTAATTTCAGTGTGGCAATGAGGAGTTGGGGATCACTACCAGTATCTGAACCTCTATAGCTTCTTACATTTCTCAGAGTTCTCTTTCTCTCTTTATTAATGGTAATGTGATCTATCTGACTGTTGTAATTGCCACATGGTGAAGTCCATGAATACTTATGGATATTCTTATGTTGAAACAGAGTACCTCCAATGACAAGATTGTTTGCTGAACAGACACTTATGAAATGTGCTCCATTTTTATTTGCAACTTCGCCAAGACCATCGACACCCATCACATTCTCTATTCTTTGATTATTTCTCTCAACTTTAGCATCGAGGTCGCCAATCGCAATTTTCATATATATATATATATATATATATATATATATATATATATATATATATATATATATATATATATATATATATATATACATATACATATATATATATATATATATATATATATATATATATATATATATATATATATATATATATATATATATATATATATATATATATATATATATATATATATATATATATATATATATATATATATATATATATATATATATATATATATATATATATATATATATATATATATATATATATGTTGTATTATTCAAACAAATATAAAATAAGTCATGCTGTTCATGACGTATGGGATGGTCCTAAGTCGAGGTGCAATCATAAATTGTATAAAAAGCCACAAACAATTTATTTATACATAACATTATAAGTCATTAAGACTATTATAAATGTCTTGAAAAATTATCTAACAATAAGTAAAATAACTTAAGAACGACAGCTTGAAAGTAAACTTTAAAGTAGAATTTCATGCCTAATTCGACAGTAAATTTTGGCAGTAAATTCTTTGTGGGTAAAGGCTGGGGAGGACCTCAACTCCAGAAGCTGAAAACAAAAATAACAGCCATATATTGAACCAAAAAAAATTCATACACATTTAACACAAAGTGTTAACGACTGGCTATAACAAATTAGTAACATTCAATATTATATATGGCTCAATACACTTTTTCCAAACAGCAATGAAAATAGGCTAATACAAAGACCACCCTTACCTCCACCCTTTGCTAGTCTCGTTTGTGAACTAAAACTATAAGCAGAAAGATAGCGCAAGGCGAGACAAGACTAAAATGAACATCGGAACCAAACTATCATGGGAACAACCCACTACTTTTAACAAGTATTAAATTTACCCGACAAAAGTTTTATTCTATAATTTAACAGTTTTATTTTAAAGACTGAAATAAAAGTACATTTTTACATATATATATATATATATATATATATATATATATATATATATATATATATATATATATATATATATATATATATATATATATATATATATATATATATATATATAATGTGTGTATGTTTATAGGTCAGGAAATGAATTGTTTCATGCTCCATCCTTGAGAGTATGTTATTAATTATTGAGTGATTATAGGGAAGATTGTTTAATTTAGGAAATTACCATTCCTTTGATTATTCAATTACGAAGCTTCACTTTCCTGAAAATAATAAAGAAGCTTCACATGCGGCGGCAGCTCCTGCTGGATAGTTGCTGTGTGACATTTTATAGCGCAGAAATTGATATACGACTTATTTCCATAGACCATTTGATGACAATTGCAAAGAACATGAAAAAATTTAAGAATTATACGGGAAATATATGATTAGGTACATCGTTCGTTCGCTCTCTATTTTTGTGTGTGTTGTTGATTTGGTCTCTAAATTAATAGTAGGAGTTTTGTCTCTCAATTAAGAGTAGTAATTTTGTCTCTAATTTAAGAATAAGAATTTTATATTTTTTGTGATATGAATCTTGATAGTATAATTGACAAATTAGCCCAATACAATTTGAGATTGACAGTAGACAGACAATCACATATTCGATCCTGAAGTCCTAACCTAACCTAACTTAGTGTAGGGCAAAGAAGTTCAACATTCCTTAGTGATCTCAATTTGAGGAGCATAAGTTTAAGTCATTTAGGAACAAACACTGCCAACATGAATTATGTAGGAATAATCACACAAAACGCAAACAAAGGTTAGAGAAACATAATGTGGATAAGTGGTTAGCTGATACAGTAAGTAGGATAGCTATTTTTAGAATAAGCGATGAGGTAGCAAAAATCAAACAAGCCAATTTATTAGTGATTGTGGATATAGAAAATGCTCACACCACATTGAATGGTATACCATTTGAAAATATCACAACCTTTCAAGAGTTTAAGGAGGAACATAGATTATTGAGGCATTCTACCAGAGACAGATCGATTGGTAAACTTACACCAATTTATGTCAGCTAAATTCGAAGGTGACTCCATGTCCAGTTTGTATACCCAAGTTCAGAATCATTTAGCAGTGGTTAGGGTAGATATCATGTCGTTACATAAGATTAATGTAGGAAATACAACTGCTTTTGCAGATGACAATAACAAACTGGTGGATTTATAGCAGTACACGAATATGCTGAAAATCACTACAATCGTTCAGTTAGTGACAAGTTTTTGAAACTTGGTATGATTATACCTAAGACCATACTCTATCACTTTTGAAGCAAGACCAAATTTTTCGGGACCAACTTCGGGTTGGTCTGGGCTCATTTCAAGATGGTTGCCTTGGGTGACATAAAAAAAAAATTGTTACAGGGGGCCAAATAATTATTGAATTGTATACTTTTTAATAATAATTTGATACTATAAAGAAAAAAAGCAATCATTTAATCAATTACCAAGACCTCTGTGGCCTTCAATACCCCTAAAAATTACTTCTTAACCCAAATTTGGACTTCAAAATAGACCAATAAATTCATCAGGCATGTTGCACCATTTTGGAAATCTTTCACTGAGTACAGTAATATTAAATTGTTCTGCAAATAATATTTGCCGCGAACGAAGTGAGTGACCTTATAAAAATTATCAAAAATTTTGTATGCATACCCATACCATCTCATAGCCAGTCATTCCCTTCAGCATTAATTGAATTTTGTACAGGCTAATTCTCATACCCTGATAGTGAACTACATCAACATGGGACAATGCCAATTCTAATAAATAATGTCCTGCATTGAACCTCTCTATATGTAAATGTGTTTTCAGTGCTAGCCACGGAAAAGGGTTAAGGTGATCTTTGACCCTAGCACTGGCCACAGCAGTACCATTTCCAGAAAACCCCCCTTATTACGCTTACTGATCTAGCTATAATGGTACTTGCATATGGCCAATGTTATATCATATAAGGCCACACCTTCTGCATTACATGTATGTATATGTTTTCAAAATGCTTGCTATATTTGCTTTGATGTTTACGAGCACTGGAGCACTGATAAAAATGGCAGTCGTCTCTTGTCTCTCCACCAAATTTTCTCTAATGGGACTTGACCAAAGCCAGGAGCACAGTGTCAAGCTTGTAAAGTCAAATGGTGGAAATAAGGGTGGGCATAATGATAAGGAAGAGAAGATGTTAGAAATATCTAGACCAGAAATCATCAGGGTGATAAATGAGTTTGAGTATGCTATCGGAGGACACACTGATGAGTAGGTAAAAGAACAGTCAGAATTATCAGTATTTGCACAACAAAACCTCATTAAAGATTTGACTGCCATGGTAAAGGTTGTTGATGAGTGCCTTGTGGCTAACCCTTATCTTGAAACTGAAAGTGAATTTGTTCCTATTACCACAGGTGAGATCTATGACCCAGAAATATACAAAAGCATAAAAGAAATTAAACCCCGTGGAGACACTCAGGCCAAAGACTACATAGAAAAAGTAATAGAGAAAGTAGAAATTCTAGTTACCAGTATTATCCCCGGAAATAACTTTTATACTCTACAGAATCGTCCACCTGCAATATCAGACAAGAACAGGAGGCAGAGTTGTAAAGATCCTACAGCTATTGTTACAAGATATTCTATGTCAATTAAAGACAGATCAGAATCAGACCAAGATGACTTCTTCCAACATGAGTGTGTTCCAGAACCTCCAACTCTTTCTAAAATGGGCATCTATATACTGGAGCTAAAGCTGCTATGATAAGTTGTCTCCCAAATATCCCAATCCAGGTGTAAAACAAGTTGAGAAACAGAGCCACCATATTTGCTTTGGATATGGTGATACACATGCTCAAGCCAGGAATGAAGACATATAATTTCAAAGACTATGCTCATCTCAACGTGATTTCATTCCCCAAGAGCCAACTATCCGCTATGATAAGGAGGGTGGGTATTATATGGGAGTCATGATCTTGGAAACCAAAGCCTGAAGAGTGGTACAAGAGTTAAGAGAGAAGGAAGTTTCATGAAGAGGACACGTGTAGGTTCCACTATTTTAATTCCAAAGGGCAAGGCTTGGCGGGATTTCCCTAATGATACTAATAATAAAAAGGAGCTTTTTGAATACCTACGTGAGGAGCTGAGGGAGACTGCTAAGGATGAAACATATAATTTTTTATCAGCCAAAGGAGACCTTGTTCTGTCTAATCAAGAATGCGAATTATCATCACTTGAACCCTGTACACAAGAGGAGGTTGACACCAGAATAGTTCAGCATCTTAATCATGCAACCGATCAGGATCACAAGATAGCCTTTTTGAGAACTGTAGATACGGATGTTGTTGTGATTGCTACCCAGTTTTTTTCCAAAAATGGAACTTGATGAGTTGTTGGTGGGGCTTGGAGCCGGGAAGCATTATAAAGATATTCCTATCCACGAAGTAAGTAGCTGTCTGGGACCTGAAAGGTGCAATGCAATATCACTTTTTTATGCCCTAACAGGGTCTGACCAAACACCTGCCCTCAAAAACATTAGCAAGAAAAAGGCATGGGCTGCCTGGGATTTTCTAGGAGATAAATTAACTAAGGTATTTATTACCTTAACTAACAATCGCTCTGAACTTTGCCTTGACTCGGATTTCATGTCTATCATAGAAGGATTTACTGTTATCCAGTAAGACTCTAAATATGACATTGATTGCGTCAATAAGGCAAGGAGATTTTTGTTCACAAAAAAGCTAAAGCCTCAGGAATCCATTCCACCCACCAAGCATGCCCTCTTCCAGCATGTCAAGCGTTCAGCAATTGCAGTCAATTATTGGTCGCACTCTCTACAAAAAGAACCGCCCATGCTGTCTCCTGCTGAGTATGGATTGTCTATGCAATGATCGACTCGAGATGTGGGTAGCCCACTGGAACGATCTTCCAGATGTAAGTACTGGGTGTGTTTTGCTTATAAGTTGTGGTTGCAAAGTTGCTTGCAAAGGCAACTGCAAATGTACAAGAAATCACATGAGATGCATTTCTCTATGCTCTTGCCAAGGAATGTGCAACAACAATAAACCAGAAGACTAAAAAACTGACTTGCTCTATGTATGGTATAATTAATAAATTATATTTTAATTTAAATTTACTCTACACATCATTTGTGCATGTGAAACAAAATCCTTGTATGTGTTAGATATTTGTGTGTATAAAATGATAATTTATGATATATATGTATGTGATACAAATGGATTGTAAGTCATATGTTAATCAACCAGTATGATATGCTTCACCCTAAATTTAATCTGATTTGTGGCAAAATCAAACATTTTCGATTAATATTCATAAAAATTACAATATAATATAATTGTACCCTTTGAGAACTTTTCGGAGTGGTACTACATGCCAGATGAACTTTTTGGTATATTCTAAAAGTCCGATTTTGGACTAAAAGGGCCTTTTTAGTTTTTTGGGGGCCTAAGGCAATCATGAAAATGGCTGAAAATATTTATTTTACTTATTGATGACAAATTATTAGTGAAAAACATCCACTTTAATCATTATTTGCACCCATGAAATAGATTTTAATTTTTTCATTGTCGCCTTCGGTGGCCATCTTAAAATGGGGTCAGACCAGCCTGAAGATGATTCCAAAAAATTTCATCTTGCTTCAAGAGTATGATCTTGGGTATCTTCAAGCAAAATTTCAAAACCTTGTCACTAACTGAACGATTGTAGCATATTCATACCAGGCTATTATATGAAGTTTTAAGTTACATGGCTTATGTATTATATACTGCCTTTAGTGAAAAGGAAAGGAAAACCTTCAAAGAAATTGAACTAGATCCTTAGCAGGAAATCACGAGAACTTAAAGTAAAATTAAAGAAAAAATACTGAAAAAGGAGACCTAATTAGAAGAGGTACCCTTCTCTCCGGTTACAAATCAGAAGAAATTTAATAACTATAAGGAAGATAGGAAAAAAGATTACAGTGATAATAGGAATTACCCTAAATATTATCACAATAACAAGCCCTCCTATAGGGCACATACTTTTAGAGAAAGTAATCAAAACAAGAGAAATTATGATGACATAAATCTAGGGAAAATTATCATCATAAGGAAGCTTAACCAAAGAATAGATATTGTAAGTATTGTCGAAGGGGAGGTCACACAGAACAAGAATACTGGTAGAAAAATAAGTAAAACAATAATCCCATACAAAGCACTCCTCAAAATAACCCTCAGGCATAGGCAAAGGATAAACCTAATTCTAAAAATAGTGCGGAGGTAAAACAAGGTAACAGAAAGGGGCAAGCAGAGCAGGAAGAAAGCCCGGAAAATGTGGAAACAATAGATAGGAAGGATATTGAAGGGAGCAGAAGTTCATCCATGTTGCAAGCAACATATTCCTTCTTCGGACAGCAAATATCAAGATAGAGGGAAAGAATGTCCCAGTTTGTTAGATTCAGGTAGTTCTGTTAACATTGTAGGGCCAGATTAACAATGTAGGAACTATACATTTAAACATTGAATTGTTAGAAAAGAAATACCAAGTGCCGCTTTTAGTTTTTCATGAAATAGCATTTCCCGATAGAGCTTTGATTTCCTTAGAAATGGTGCAACATTATAGAGTCATTTTTATTGTAAGGATAGAAGCTTAAGTTTAAAGGAAATAGTCAGGAAGTTTTTTTTCAACTTGTCGATGACAAGTCTGCTACAAATCTGGCCAATTTGCAGGAGACCACATTGATAGTTCAAACAGACCGTGAACAAGATAGGGAAATGGAAATTATCATATATAAGGAAGCCAAGGAGAAAGAAGAGAATTTAGTAATTCCACATATAGAAGAAGGTGAATTTACTCCTCGTGATGATAGGATAGATAATATGGAAGAAAATATTGACAGAGAATCTTAAAGAAAATATGGAGAGGCATTTCAAGAAGTATTTTTGTTAGGCAAATTAAATTCAAAAGAATTAAGTCACTTAAGTGAAACAGAACCAAATGAAGGAGAGACAGATTCATGTTCTTATACTCAAGTGCAAACTGGGGATATAAGTCTGATCAGCATAGTAGATGATAACAAAATGCGCTTTAGGTTAGCTACAGAAGTAGTACTACTGTCTATTACTCTTAGTAGAGTATATTTGATAACCCTCAAAGACACTTTTAATAATGTGATATTAACCACAGAAAAATTGCTAGAATTTGTGAGAATGGACAATTCGTTAGTTCGGATGAAGGGAACTACCTGTGCAACTTATGTCATGAATTACTCAGATAAAACACTTCATCTGCAAGTAGGTACTGAAGTTTTTACAGGAATAAAAGTTACACATGAAATGATCCCATCAGTGGAGGAGACATTCTTTACCATGGGAAACATAGATGAAGGGTTAGATAATTTACATCCCTTTGAGGTAGTTCAAATGCACCTTATGGGGCCCTTTCCAAAAACTCTGAGAGGAAATAAGTATGTACTGGTCTTCTTAGATTATTTAACTCTGTACCTGGAAATTGTTTCAGTTAGAGATAAGACTGCCATAGCGGTAGAAGAAGCATTAGAGACCAGGAAAATCACTAGACATTCGTGTCCGGAGGTACTTCTTTGGAATAATGTACTCGAATTTACGAGTGAAGTCACAAAAAAATTGTGAATTTTTCTAAACTAAAAAATGTGAGATAACCTCTTATAAGCCGAGCTCAAATGGTACAGTAGAAAGAGCAAATAAGCAAATTGTGGATGTTCTGCGAACTATCATTAGTCCAACCACAGAAGATTGGGATTTATCATTAGAGGATGTCCAGTTTACTTTGAATAATACAGTGAATGAGACAGTGGGAGGCACCCCACACTTTTTGCTTATTGGTTATCAGAAAAAAAGGATACCAAACTCCTTTTTAGATAGTGCGAAACCTCCAAGGCACATTTACGATTACAGAGACTATGTAGCTTGGAAATTAAAAAAACATTCCAAATTATAAGATAGACCAGACAGTCCTTAGAAAAGGGACAACAAATAAGTAAAATATACTACGATATAACAAGTTCAAAGACTGACCATAAAGATAGGTTCACAAGTATATATAAAGGTAAATGTAAAAGAAGGACCAAATGAAAAGGTGTCTCCCAAATTTGAGGAACCTTAAAGAGTATTAGAAAAGGAAAGGATTGATAGATTAAATTAATGCATAAACATAGTTTAGTATTGGATTATAATCGTTGGAATAGTTTAATGAGTGTAAAAACTAGTCCATGGTCTGCTCAAACTCTACAAGAAGTGATTGAAAAACTTCCTTCTGATCCTGCCCCTAGTGGCAGGTATCACTTGCGTAAGCAACATTGAAAGTGGAGCCTTATGGGAAGATCATGGAAACAGTGAATTATCAAAGGATTTTGCTGTGCTAAATGTTTATGTAACCTTACTATTAGAACGTGAAGAGCATTTGAAAATGTTAAATGAACATACAAGAATACTCACTCAAAGTGATTCCACTTTTATCAGTATATTGAGTGAATTACAGAACAAAATTTAAGATATCCTGAGGCCCCAAAGAACAAAAAGATCACTATTACTTTTTATAGGAAGTGCATTCAATGCTTGTTGGGGTAGCCACAGATAGATATGTTCACTGGTTAAATGATCGTTCGAATCTAATAGAAAAAGGAGCAAAACAAAATGAAAACATAATTAGAAACTAATAATAAGAATGTAGAAAAATAAAAAGGATGATATAATTTATTAATGTAGTTAATGCAAATATATCCACCAAGAAATGTGATTCGTAAAATGTATTTAGGATAACTCATAGGGTCCAAATTGAGGTAAGTGCTGTGACGGGCCGAGAGGGGCTGTGACTAAGAAGGCAAGATGGAAGCAACTGAGTAACTTTAATACAGAGCATAAGTTTATATATACATAAAGTCCGGACAAGAAGGACATAAAACATAACAGGCAATTTCATGTTTAACCGATAACCGTTTCTGTTAACAGTTAACAGTAAGAAAAAGAGCAAAGATACAAAGGATAATATATACAAAAAAAGAAATTCCGTTACTATGTATGATCATGTAACACACGGTTGGTACATGGCTCCCCCCCCCCCCCTTAAAGGGATATACTGTACACGTTAAATAGGGTGCCCTGATCTAGAGAGGCGAACTGTAGGCGGGTCATCTGGCAGGAGATAAGCAGGTTTTAGACGATCAATAGAGACCCAGTCTTCTTTGCCACAAATGTTTAGTAGGAATGCTTTCGGACTGCGTCGGATCACAAGGAGAGGGTCCATGTAAGGGGGCGTTAGCGGTGGCTTGCTAGTGTCGTTGCGTAGGAAGACGTGTGTTGCAGAGTGGAAGTCTGTCTGTATATGATGCTTCACTGGGGGCTTGTAAGTCTGGCGGCATGAAGTAAATTTTCCCACAACGTGGTGTATGCGCTGGAGATAGTTGGAGGAGGTTGCAAAAGGAAAAAATTCGGCAGGGATGATCAACGGGTAGCCATACACCATTTCAGCTGCCGAGATGTCCAGGGTGTCTTTAGGAGTGGTCCTTAGTCCAAGGAGGACCCAGGGAAGCTGAGTAAACCAGTTGGAATCCTTGCAGCGGGACATCAAAGCTACTTCTTGGGTGCAATAAAAACATTCAACCATTTCATTGTCAGTGGAGTTGTAAGCAGTTGTCTGATGTAGGATGATGCCCAGGAGATTCGCTAATGATGTCCATAATTGAGAAGTGAAAGTGGTACCCCTGTCAGAAGTAATATGCTCAGGGATAACAAATCTTGCAATCCATCCTGAGAGTAAGGCAGATGTACATGAGGCAGACTTTACAGTTTCCATGGGAATAGAAGGCCAACAAGTTGAGCGGTCAATGACGGTAAACAGGTAACGATGTCCTTGTGATGTAGGTAGGGGGCCTACAACGTCGATGTGAATGTGGGCGAAACGACGCTGGGGTTGAGGAAAGGTGACCACTCCTGAATCTGTGTGTCTATGTACCATGGAAGTTTGGCAAGAAGTACAGGCGCGGACCCAATCCTTAGCATTCTTAGATATGCTGTGCCAAATGAACTTTGTCTTCAGCTGCTGTGCAGTAGAACGGTACGGGGGATGTGTAAGGCTGTGAATGAAATAAAAAACGTGTCAGCGCATCGGAGCAGGAATCCAAGGTCGCGGTCTACCAGTGCTGATGTCACAGAGGAAGGTGGTGTTAGAGTCGTCGAGGGGGACGTCTTCCCAACAGAGAGATGTGCAGGATGTCCTACATGCTCTATACTCTGGATCCTGTCGTTGGGACTCAGCCAAGGCATTGTAATCCAATCCCAGTTGAATGGCAGCCAACGTGTTTCTTAACAGGGAATCAGCAATGGGATTCAATTTCCCAGGGAAGTGTTGAAGGGTGCAATTGTATTCAGGCCCGGAGATGTCGGCGTTGACGGGCGGACCAGGCATCAGACTGTCGAGTGAAGGCGTGCACCAGAGGTATGTGGCCTGTGTGAATGACGATTGGATGTACCTTCTAAGAAATGTCAAAAGTGACGGAGAGCGAAGTGCACTGACAGCAATTCGCGATTGAAGGTAGAATAACCCAATTCTGCCTTGAACAGTTTTCTGCTGAAGAAGGCCAATGGGTGGTGTGAGCCGTTGACCACGTCGCTGGCATTGGTGGAGAGGAGGCGAGAGGCATGTGGGATGGGAAAAGTGAGAGTAGCAGCAGTTGATAGGGCCTTCTTTGCATTGCAGAAGGCCATTTCTTGAAGAGGACCCCACTTCAGGTCTTTTGGCTTGCCCTTGAGGAAGACGTAGATGGGAACAAGAGTGGTGGCAATGGCTGGCAGAAAACGGTGATAATAGTTGATCATGCAGAGCTTTGACGGTCGAGGGCATGGGGAAGTTCTGAACGGCTGCTACCTTCTCAGGGAGGGGATAGACTCCTTCAGGAGTGATGCGGTGCCCTAAGAACGACACTTTCTCGGCGCCAAAGGTACACTTGTCATACCGGAATACAAGGCTGTTTTGTTTTAGGTGGTCGAGCACAATGCACAGGTGACGGAGGTGTTTCTCTTTTGAGGAAGAGAACACAAGTATGTCGTCCACATAACATACACAGAATGGGAGGTCCCCTAAGATGCCATCCATGAGATGTTGAAAAGTGGCCCAAGCATTATGAAGGCCAAAACTAGAGTAATTGAAGGTGTATGTACGTAACGGAGTGGTGATGGCGGTCTTGGGGATGTCCTCTGAGCTCATAGGCACCTGATATTACCCTTTCAGGAGGTCTACCGTGGAGAAAACCTTCTCTTTGTGCAGGTAGGAGGCCACGTGGGTGATGTTTGGGAGGGGGTAGTGTTCAGGCGCCTATAATCCCCGCACGGACGTGGAGAGCCGTCTTTCTTTAGAACGATGTGTAAGGGTTAGACCATGGGCTGGGGGTCTTTTGGCAAAGGCCCATTTCTTCCATTTCGGTGTATGTCTGTTTGGTGGCTGCCAATAGATCCAGTGCCAGACGTCTGATTTTTGCAAAGACTTGGGGTCCTATCATCATGATATGGTGATAAATATCGTGCTTGGCCGGAGCCGTGGGTGCGCTGATGTGGAGAGCGAGGTTGGAAGGGGTGGGTTGAAGAGGTGTCGACAAGAACAAGTCTGCGTTGATCAATCGTTGGTGGGCAATATCAACCAGAAGGTGGAAATGAGATAGGTTAATCCGCACCGAGGATTGGCAATGTGACGTCAGCAACAAGAAACCTTCAATTAAATTTACCGTTTCTAAATGATAATGTGAGGTTTTCATAACCAAAGGTGGGTATCGCAGATCCGTTGGCGGCTACCAGGCGGATGGAGACAGACTACGTCGTGTCCTAAAGAGTTCCCTTGGCAAAAGAGAACGACAAGCAACCGTGTCTACCAAAAATCGCACGCCCATTCCTGCATCATATAAAAAGAAAAGATTAGAAGCACGGGAGGCTACTGCCACGAGCGATGGCCTACTTACACGTTTTTTGGCCACTGACAATCACTAGCACATTTCTTCGTGGCTGCCCCGAATCTTTAGTGATAGTAGTAAAACTGCTGCCGATGAGCAGCAGTAAGTGGCTGTAGAATCGTTGGTTGGGGCGTGAGCGAGTGGTGGGTGATGGGTGGCTTTATCGCCGCTCCGGCACGTCACGGGGTAGGCGTGTATGTCCTACGGCATTCACGGCAGCTTCGGTTGACGTTGAATAGGCGTCCTCTTTGTCAGGAGTGGAAGCGCTGATGGAGGTCTTGAAGTTCGTGAAATGGCTGCCCATAAGGGCGTCGGCTTTGGTCATCAAGTACTTTATGGGTAAACTATCGACTCAGGTAAGGCAGCACGTACAGGTTCAGGTAAACGGCCTACCCAAAGGGCATGAAGAAGGTTCACCTCACAAGGAGAGCCATCTGCGGCAGGTTGCAGGCGAGCGATAATGGTCATTTCCCTGAGGGCGAGCGAAGCCCTTTGGTCACCCAACGGTTGTTGAGAGAGCAGAAAAAGCTTTGCTATACGGGAGGCTGGCAACGGCGAGTACTGCTGCAGAAGATATGTTGTGAGGGCGTCATATGCTATTGGGGTGTCTCCTTGTTCACAAAGCCAGTCGGATATATCCGGGAAGGTGTCCTCGGGTATCGCCGCGAGAACATAATCTGCTTTGGTGGTTGAGTGAGTCATGCTCTTGATGCGGAACTGGACTTCTGTGACCTGAGACCAAGTAAACCCCTCTCGGCTGGCGAACGACGAAAGTTTCAATGGGGCGGTGCCAACTTCTGTGGAGTCCGCCAATGACGGGGGTTGTGGTTTTTTGGAAGGCGGGAGGAGCGAGTCGACTTCCAGGATCACCAATGTGATGGGCCGAGAGAGGCTGTGACTAAGAGGGCAGGATGAAAGCAACTGAGTAATTTTATTACAGAACATCAATCCAGGCAAGAAGGACATAAAACATAACAGGCAATTTCATGTTCAACCGACAACCAATTATGTTAACAGTTAACGGTAAGAAAAACAGACATGTTTGTTCAGGTCCCTGTCAGTGCGAGGGGAGAGCGAAGATACAAAGGATAATATATACAAAAAAAAAAATGTCGTAACTATGTACGATCGTTTGACACACGGTTAGTACAGTGCTCATAGAGAGTCAATAAATCGATTATCAAGTACCCAAAAGGGAATCCTTACCCTGGCTATAATTTCCCCAAAAACTTTGAAGAAATTCCTATATTGGTGTATAGTTAATAGTCACTCCAAGTCTTTGGTGGAAGATATATGTTTTATATTATACTACATCAACTGAGATTATAATAGATGGACATTTGTTGATTTTAAAGTTATACATAGTTTGATTTATATACTATACATCCTTTTCCTGTTAAAAGTGAGATGAAACTGTTGTCTGGAATCACCCAAAGGTCAGGTTTACATAAGATGCAAATAAATTGATGGTTCCTCTGGAAGATGGGGAACTCGAAAAAAATGTCTTTTGATTGGTGAAAGAAATTCTATGTTTAATTAAGGGCAATTAAAACAATCATTGGGTAATTTTCCATGTTTACAGGGAATATTTTTGATAGCACCTAAGTTAATGAAGTTTTGTGCGTTTGAACATTTTGATATGCCATTTTGAGCATTGGGGTTTTTGTTTATGTCAACCACACTAAAAATACAGAGGTAACATGTAATGGCAATACACAAATTTATAGTATAACAAATGTAAAATCCTTCATATACTCCTGCACAGTTGTCATTACCGACTTACCCTTATGTACCTAGTGTATTTCTGCAATACGAGTTTAATAAATCTTCCATTACCAAAAGCTAGGAGAATAAGATGAAGGATTTTAAATTGAAATATTTGAAGGTAATAGGAAATTCTGCTTTGCAACTTAACAACGAATATATTATGTTTTGTAACC
>NC_090735.1:75886133-75918633 GCF_036898095.1 Palaemon carinicauda | reverse complement strand
TATTTCAGAATCGAAAAATGTAAGTAATATGACGGAATAATTGTAAAATTCCTTGTAAAATATTATCGTGGTATGAAAACGTTTCCTCCATAAATGCATGTATCAAATAATAATAATAAAGCACATACAAATAGGTATATGTATACAATGAAATACCTATATTTCTACAAAAGGAAAACTGAAAGTATAACACTTTGACAACTTTCATAGTGTGAAATAAACACGAACCTGAAAGAAAATACAGGTATGTATCATGTAATGAATCGGTTATGGGGATACAAAATTTTTCAATGGTAGTGCATCCACGCCCCCTCATTGCTTATGATTTTACTCATTACTGCAAAGGTCTCCCTAAACATTATTATGTCTGTGATGCCAGGACTTACATCATAAAATTCACTCTTCATTCTACTATACGGTAAACTAAAACATAGTAGCATGCATAACTCAGAATCATATTATATGGTAGGAGACTCGGTCATTTTATTTCTGGAGTGAGGTTGATCACAAAAGGCACTGAATTGTTAGCAGAGAGTAACAAATATTGTACGTGGTGAAAAAATTCTCGGTGACGCAGCTTTGTTTCGTGTACTGTGCACTTAAGAAGTATATCAGTAGTGGTAAGTCACATAGAACTAATGTTATAGCATTTGAAAATATCCTCGATTTAATTCAGAATTGGAATTCAATGAACATATGTAACGCATGCCAATGAAAATATGCAACGCATGCCGAGGTATATTTAGATAAATGCAATCTGTAAATGCAATTATTTCATTGAATTAATCTCATATTTCAGTTTACACAGATGTTTCAACGTGAATAATTTACACACGGCGAGAAGTGTGCCGGCCATCTATCAGCAGTGACCGATAAAATCTACCCACTAGCCTCCGAAAAATCCACCCCGAAAACTCTCCCTATGAAATCTCGACTCAACTAAATTTTCATCCCTACAAAATTTTTTATTTTTTTTATTTTTACTACACTAAAATTGCTCCCTCTGCTCAACCAATACATTTAAATGTTATGATTGTTTGTCTTGTCTGTTTTACTGTGAGTTGTTACCTTTCTCTGTAATTAAAGATGATTTTGAAATTATATTAAAATACACTAATAAAAATGTTGCAAATCTTCCATTTTATAATTTCCCACTAATTTTTTTTTTATAGCTGCGTTTTTTTTTTTTTTTTTTTTTTTTTCTTTGCCAAATATCCCCGCCTAACACGAGTGTATTTTGTAACTTTTGTTTGTGCCATAGTTTCATTCTCAGGCAGGTCCCACACAATTTTCATAGATTAGTGTGAATCGAAGTAATAGATGACTGAATAGCATCAGGAGTTCTCCACTTTGTCTCTCATGGCATTTATACATCTTTGGCTCTCAATTTCCCCATTAGATAAAGCAAGTGAAGGACTACCAACCTTAGCAAATTTGGTTTACTTGAATAATAGTCATTGTGAAAACCGAGGAATTTTTTGCAATGCCAATGGGTTCTTGTTTTAATCAAATTGTCTTTATGCTACTCGTTTATGTAATTTTCTTTGTCAACCAATTCTCATTTTCCTTTCAAGGATGAAATGTACGAGAGGGACATAGTTGCCAAAAAAAAAAAAAAGAAAAAAAAAACTTTCTTAGGCAGCGACAATAAGGTGACTTAAATTTTGATTGATTGCAATTTTAAATATATATTTTCACTTAAAATATACAGTTTATTTTGAACAAGGAATCGCTTAGCTCATGTGATTAAAGCTCTTTTTGCTTAATAGATTGGTGTGAATAATAGTAGGGGAAAAAATTGTGGGTGAAAGTTTCTTGGAGTCATAATTTTGTCACAGACATGGGTCAGGATCTTTATCTTAAAAATGTGATGGAACCACCAAGGGGTTCAATGGATATCCAATGCAGCTTGGTTTGCTTCTAATGATACAATACTCTGCAAAATGTTATTCATTACTTACCCAAATCAACATTAAAAAAATGATGGGTATTATATTGCATGTGATATTAGAGAGTATATGATATTAAATGACGCATAAACAAGCATAAGCAAAATATATATAAGTCATAGTGAAGATTTTTCAAATGTTTCTCAGGGGTAGTGGTTGCCACATATATCTGTAAATTGATAGCCGAACATTAAAGAGACATTGCATGTTTATGCTTGAGGATTTATCATAACTAGTTATAAGAAATGTACGAGTGAAATTCATTCTAATTTCTATTACTTCATTTTCATTACCCTAATATTAGGGTCTTACGGCTATGGAAGATATCCTTCCATTATACTTACTTACTTACTTTGACGGCTGCTTTTCTGGTACCATACAGCAGGGGAACCCTATTCTCTACAGGACCTCCACTGTCGTTTTACCTTGTTCCCTCAGAGTATTTGATGTTTCATATCACATATTATTCATTTACTGTTAAATCGTCTCTGTTATACGACTCACAGAATAAGAAAGTCTTCAGTTTCCTCTTGAAAGTAGTTCTTTTTAACATTTTGAGGTTTGAGTAACTTTTATGAGTGATGAGTTCTACACCCCCACCAGACCTACCCTCTCTCGGTATGCGAAAGAAGGTGTGTGTGAGTGGTGTCATTTCAGTGATCTTTGCCCTGCCCAAGTTATTCAACTATCTTTCAGATAATGGTAGTATGTCCAAATATTTCTCATTTATCAAATCTCGAATTTGAATAGTCGTATTACCTACAGATTGTATATTTACATAGCCACAGTTTATGACATTCTTAGTAACCATGATCAGTATTTTATGCAAGTCTTTTCAATTCCAAGTCATAAGCTTTGCATTCTCTAGAATTTACTATGTGGTTACTTGGTTTATTTAACTTTGTGTAGTTTATACACTTTGACACTTGCAATAAACACTCTTTGGTGGAATGTTTTCCTGGATATTTCCCGCAGACTTTATCATCATTCTTAGACTTGCAATCATTTTCAAGATGTCCATACCTCTGACACTGGTAGCAGGGGATCACGTGGTACCTATCACTTACGTTATAAATTCCCTATCGTAATGAAACGTTATCCCCATTATCATGAATAGCCCTCCGAACTTTAGGATCACATTTCATTACATTGTGGGTGGTCCTACCTGAAGCATTTTTCTTCAGGACTACACTTGTCTTCTCTTCTATATTTTGGATTTGGTCCAGGCAACGATTTCTCTTAATCAAAGCATTTACTACATCATCTTCATCATTGTCCGCATTGCATATTATTATTATTGGTTCTAGTTTTCCTATTTTTCTCGTTTCAGTGTCAGCAACCAATGTCTGAATCTTGTTTGCAGCCTCTTCTCTGATCATTTTGTTTGCAACAACATGTATAGGAATGTATAAGAAATTCTTTAAGTGCTTGTTCAACTTCGCATTTTCTTTCGGTAATTTTAGTTGAATTTGTTGATTTAATTACCAACAGATTTTTTCCTTAACTTTGTCAGCAAATACCGGATTCTCCGTTTTCAGGTCCATCAATGTTTGAAGTGTTGCCTTAATTGATTCCATATTTATAGAAGGAATATCAACTTTCTCAGTGAGGTCAGTAGTCTGGGTAGAATTTGCTGCATGTGCGCTAAGGTCCGCAAGTTTGTTTTCCAAGTCAGCTATTACACACGTTCTTGCATTCGATATAACAGCTGGCAGACCAGGCTCACCTCTAGAGTGTAAGAATATGAGGGGGTGGGAGTGCGTCCAGTGCAGGTTGGGACAGGTGCTTTAGGCCTATCCATGCAAACATCCCTGGTGGTCAGCGGTAGACAAGGGGTTTGTCCTCTGACAGGTGGGAAGCAGGACTAAGTTGTAGATAGACAAATAGACTACTGATAGGCTTCTGCATAACACATGCCTCTTTGAATGGAAAATACTATTATTGCAAAATGCTTATACAGAAACCGCTGTGACCTATACACGTAATATACAATGACCTCGAGAATGATCAAAACACACCCTTATTACTTTATATAACTTAAAGGCCCCAAACGCCAATTTTTCGTAAACATAACAAATCCATTTAGACACTAGTATACTTCCTTGACACGTATAAACACATACGTCTTTACGTTAACTACAAACATTCAAAGTGTTTGTTGATAAGAACAAATGACCTGGCCATTAATCTTTTGTAAGCAAATCTCTTTAAATAATACTACACTTCCTGGACATGTATAAACACTTACGTCATTACTACAATGTATGTTAAGGGGGCCAGCCTAAATATGCTGATTTTTAATTACATGACTTTGACATTCATACCACTAATAAGGTGATTCAGGACATCTTCAAACTGCATAGGATTTTTGCCTCTGACCTTTGGTTTTGCGACAACTGTGGATTTTGTCCTGAAAATTAATGTTTTTCAAATTATATCTCATCCTTTGATAATTAATACTAATATCTGGGATTACTACCCTATATAGACCTGATGTAGACCTCCAATTAGTGTGAAATTTTTGTATTTCTTTCTTTCTTTTTTATAAGTAATTTTTTTTTTTTTTTTTTTTTTTGCCAGATATGAGTTTTTCATTATGGTAAAAAATAAGCCCTAAAAATCAGGGGGAAAAATTGGAAACAAATATGAAACGAAATTTGGGAAAAAAGGGCTTCATTTCATGTTTTCATAATGTATTTCTAAATTATATACCAAATTTCAATGCTATATCTTCAAAACTAAGGGAGACTTTTGAATTTGAAGGTCAATAAGATATGGGAGTTCAAAGTTTTTCTTTGTATTTTTACAATGATAGTATTAATAAATCATAATTATTATGAATTTTATGTTCTTATTTGGGTATCGATAAAAAAAATTCTTTGTTATAATTTAATCAGAAATGAAGATCCTTTTGCTCAATATATTGCCTCTCGTCTCCTGTGAGGCAAGGCGGCCCCTCCTCTATCCACGACTCTCTCTCTCTCTCTCTCTCTCTCTCTCTCTCTCTCTCTCTCTCTCTCTCTCTCTCTCTCTCTCTCTCTTTGGACTACCTATATGACCCTCTTCTGAACTCTTAATAGAGCAAATTTTCTTACTTATGTTAGCAATTTGTTGAAATTGTTTTTTCCACTTTGAAATGATAAAATTCTTGCCAAAAACGAGAAAATCAAGCGTGAAAATGAGTGAATGTCAAAGGGCGTTCAAAGTTTTTCTATGTATTTTTTACAATGACAATATTAATAAATCCTGATTATTATGAATTTTATGTTCCTTTTTGGATATTGATAAACGAAAAAAAAAGTTATTTATCATAATATACTCATAAACGAAGATCCTTTTGCTCAATATCTTGCTTCTTTTGCTCATTTCAGGCAAGGTCGTCGCTTCTCCTTCCACACAACTCTCTCTCTCTCTCTCTCTCTCTCTCTCTCTCTCTCTCTCTCTCTCTCTCTTCTCTCTCTCTCTCTCTCTCTCTCTCTCTCTCTCTCTCTCTCTCTATGCACTACCGATATTACCCTTGTCTGAACTCTTAGTATAGCAAATTTTCTTCCTTCTTATGTTAGCAAGATGTTGAAATGGTCTTTTCCTCTTTGAAATGATGAAATTCTTGCCGAAAATGAGAAAAACAAATATAAAAACAAATAAATGTCAGAGGTCAAACTCAAGCATGTACTCTCTTTGAGGTTTCTGGTAGGACTGAAGGCGAGGGGTGTAATACATCGTCTGCGACTCGTGGAAGTTATACAGATGCCATTGTTAACAATTTCTTTTACATTAAAATATAATAAATATTAAAATTTATGATAAGAGAAGAAATACTGTATTTTCTTGTAGGGAACAATGTTTATGGTTTATTAAGTTACTTTTACAAATTACCATATAACTATGAAAGTAAGAGGAATTTTGACAAAATATTTTGTATACACATTCTCCATTGCTATACGAAGCTCAGTGAATTTTTTCAGGATTTTGTGTTTTTCTTCTTATACCCCCATATATTGGTATTCTGACAAGCCCCCTTAATGATGCAAATTCAAACCTTTGTTGATAATAACAAATGATCTGTCCTTCAATGTTTTTTAAATAAATCCCTTTAATAGCACCACCCTTCTTGGCCATGTATAAACATATGCGTCCTTACGTTAACGACAAAAATGTAATATTTTTGTTGTTAACAAGAAATAATCTACCCATCAATGTTTGTAAACAAATTCCTTTAAATAGTACAACACTTCCTGGACACGTATACAAGCTTACGTTAACGATGAAAATTCTAACCATTTGTTGATAATAACAAATAATCACGTCTTCAAAGTTTTGTAAACAAATCCCTTTAATAGTACCACACTTCCTGGATACGTACAAACATGTGCGGATGTATATACATGTACGTCTTTACGTTAACGTCAACAATTCCTTTGTTGATAAACAAATCTCAAATAACCTTGAACTCAATGTTTGTAAACAAAAACCTTTAAATAATACTTCACTTCCGTAATCCGTCACAAAAGTGAGCATCTATGGCCAGGGGTATTCTTCTAGGTGAGCAACTATGGCCATGGGTGTACTTCTAGGTGAGCAACTATGACCATTTTAGTACTACTGTCTAACTATTATAACATCTATCCTTCATTTTCTATAACATATTTTATAAATTGTACTAATGAATTAATGACTGAAACGAAACCCTCAAGATTAAAATTTTCTTTGAAAATACCAAAAACATCATCAACACAAGAAATTATTTGGTATCATTATTTTGGCTAGGAAGAGAAAGGGGAGGAGAAAATAAAAAAAGGAGACAAACATGATGAAAAAGAAGAGGAAAACAAAGTATCAAATGAGGAGAAGGAGAGAGAAGAAATATTTGAGATGGAGGAAGAATAAGAGTTAGGAGGAAGAAGAATAAGAGGATGACAATATGCCGAGGAAAAGGAGGAGAAGGAGAAGTAAGTAGAGGAGACGAGGAAGGAGCAAAATGACGAAAACGATGGAGGGAAGGAAAATTAGTAGAACAAAAGAATAAGGAAGAATAAAATGAGGAGGGTAGAGGAATAAAAAAAAAAAAAAAAAAAAAAAAAAAGAGCAAAGAGAAGAGAGAAATATGTAAGTGGAGGAAGAGGATGAAGAAAAAAGAAAAACTATGGCAAGAGAAAAAGGAAGAAAATAATAATAAGATGATGGAGTAAGAAGAAGAATTAGAAGAGTAAGACGAGGAGAGAGACGTGGAGGAAGAAGAATAAGAGGAACAGAATGAAGGAAAAGAAGAAAACATGGTGAAGGAGAAAGAGGAAGAAGAAGAGAGAAGGAAAAAAAATGATATGAAGAGGTAAAACGGAAGCACAATGAGGAAAAAGAAGAAATGATAAGTTGATGAAGAGTATAAAGAAAAAAAATAAAGGAGAGGAAAACCAGGAAAAAGAGAAGAATGAAAAAATAGATGGGGAGTAAGAAGAAAGAGGGAAGGGATAGAATGAAATTAGGAATAAGAAGAGGAATACTGAAAAACAGATGAGGAGGTGAAGGTTGGAGATTAAAATGAGGTGGCTTGAGAAGGAAGAAAAAAGAAAGGAATGAAAAAGAAAAAGAATAAGAATGCAATTACTTGGTAAAAGAAACATAGAAAGAGGAAGAGGACCAAGAGAAAAAAAAAGGAATGAAAACGATGAAAAGTTGGAGAAAATGGAGTAGGAAGATTAGAGCAAAATGATGAGCGAGATGTAAAGGTGGAAAAGTATGGGAGATAAACAAAAAGGAGTACCTGAAAAAAGAATGAATGTAGGATTGAAATAAAAAGGAAGATGAGAATGGTGAGAAAGAAAAGTAAGACTAGGAGGAAAATATTAATGTAAAATGAGACTGCAAATAAAAATTAGGAAGAGGAAAAAGAAGAGGGAGAAAAATAGGATTAGGAGAAGGTAAGGAGGAGGGAGATAACCATGAATTGGGGAGGAGTAAACGAAAAAGTAGAAATAGGACGAGCAATTGGAATAGAATGATGAAGCAAAATTGGTGGGAGGGAGGGAAGAGAAAGAAGAATGTGATTAGGTGAAGGAAGAAGGGGATGAAGAAAACATGATGAAGACTAAGAGGAGGAAAATAGCAGAATAAGAAGAACAGTTGAAGGAGGGAGAAGAAGAATTAAAGATTCGGAAAGAGGAAAGAGAAGAATCAAAAGAAAGTTTGTGAGGCACCAGTTAGATGATAACTAAGAGGTTAGGTGAATGCAACTAAACATTATTAAACGGACATCGAGCATAAATAGTAAGACTTGTGAGCAAGAACGCCACAAAAATCAAACAAAATTAGGCATTAACTATTAAGTTCATACAGGTTTGCTTATTAACAGTGCACGGGAAGCGAGTGGTGGGATAACAATAAAAACTGTTTCACTATACAAGCATGTGTGAAACATGTGCGGTACATGGCTCCCGCCCCTAAAAATGACATACATGTGAAATTGAGAGCTACTCCTGAGAGGTGTACCTTAGGCAGATCATCTGGCAGGAGATATCAAGGTTTCAGGCGATCAATGGAGACCCAGTAGTCCTTCCCAAGAATGCTTTAGCTGTACAACAGATCACAAGAAAAGGGCCTGTGTAAGGGGGTATTAGTGGTGGCTTACTAGTGTCATTGTGCAAGAAAATGTGCATCGATGTGTGCAGATCTGTCGGTATGTGTTGCTTAGCTAGGGGATTGTAAGTCTGGCGGCATGGATTAAATTTTCCCACAACATAACAGGCGCTGGATATTATCAGAGAAGGTTGCAAATAGGAAAATTGGCAGGGACTACCAACTGGTCACCATACACCATTTCAGCTGCCAAGACATCCAGGGCATATTTAGGAGTGGTCCTTCGTCTCAGAGGACCCAAGGAAGCTGGTTAAACAAGTTGAAGTCCTTGAAGCAGGACATCAAAGCTGCTTTAAGGGTGCAATGAAAATGTACAACCATTCCGTTGGCAGCAGGGTTATAGGCGGTTGTCTGATGTAGGGTGATTCCCAGGAGGTTTGCTTATCATGTCAATAATTAAGAGGTAAAAGGGGTACCCTTGTGGGAGGCAATATGCTCAGGGATACCAAATCTCGTTATCAATCCTAAGTGTAAGGCAGATGTACATGAGGTGGATGTTGAAGTTTCCATGGGAATGGCTTCAGGCCAACGAGTGGATTAGTTGATGAAGGTAGAGAGGTAACGATGCCCTTTTGATGTGGGTAAGGCCCAACTACGTTGACGTGAGAGTAGGCAAACCAACGGTGAAATTGAGGAAAGGCGCCCACTCCTGAACCCCTATGTTGATGTACTTTTGAGGTTTAGCATGAAGTACAGGCACTAACCCAATCCTTAGCATCCTCAGTAATGCCATGACAAATGAACTCCATCTTCAGTATATGAGCAGTAGAACAATGCGAGGGATGTAAAAGGCCATGAATGAAATCAGACACCGGTCGGCGCATGGGAGCAGGTATCCACAGTCTAGGTATACCAGTATTGATGACACAGAGGAGGATGACGTTAGAATCGTTGAGAGCAACGTCCTTCCAACAGAGGATTAAGCAAGATATCATACATTTTTGGTACTCTTGATCTTTTCGTTGGGCTTCTACCAAGGCATTGTAATCCAATCCCAGGTGAATGGCAGCCAAAGTGCTTCTTGACAGGGCATGGGAAACGGGATTCCTTTTCCCAGGGACGTATTAAATGGTTACAAATATATTGAGCCATGGTGGAGAGATGTCAGCGTTAACAGGTGCACCAAGCATCAGACTATTAAGTGAAGGCTTGCATCAGAAGCATGTAGTCCATGCGAATTACGAAGGGAGTACTTTCCAAGAAGTGGCGAAAGTGATGAACAGCCAATGGTACCACCAACAATTCACTGTAAATGGTAGAGTAACCAGATTCCACCTTGGACAGTTTTATACTGAAGAAGCCCAATGATTGGGGCTAGCCTTTGGCCATCTGCTCGAGTACTGCCCTAATAACAATGTCACTGGCATCAGTGGAGAAAAAGGAGCAGTTCGTGTGGCACAGGAAAAGTGAGAGCAGCACCGGTTGATAGGATATTCTTTGCGTTGCAGAAGGCTGCTTCATGAAGGGGACCCCACTTCAGGTCTTTTGGCTTGAACTTGAGGGAGACATAAATAGGGCAAGAGGAGTGGTGATGGAGCCTACGGGCCAACCAAGGGAAAGGCCCGTGCCAACAACAAGTGTTGGCTTTAATACCCCAACAACAACAACAGTGGTGATGGCTGGCAAGAAACTTTGATAATAGTTAATCATTCCAAAGAATTTGTGAAATGCTTTGATTATCAGGGGCGTGGGGAAGTTCTGAAAAGCTGCTACCGTCTCAGGGAGGGAGTGGACTCCTTCAGGAGGGATGTGGTACCCTGAGCAAACTACTTCGCTGGCTGCAAAGGCACACTTATTGTACCACACTACAAGGCCGTTCTGTTTTAGGCGGTCTAGCACGATGTGCAAAGGACGGAGGTGTTCCATTTTAGAGGAATAGAACCTTTTTGGAGGAATAAAACACAAGTATGTCATCCTCGTAGCATACATAGAAAGGGAGGACCCCTAGGATGCCATTCGTAGCAGATTAAAAAATAGCCCGTACATTAGGGAGGCCAAAACAGGAGTAATTGGGGGTTTATTTACCAAATATGGTGGTGATGGCAGTTTTTGGGATACTGTCTGAGTCCATGGGCATATGTTAATTCCCCTTTTATGAGGTCGAGCAGGGAGAAAACCTTGGTTTTGGACAATTAGGAGGTCACGTCAACGATGTTTTGGGATGGGGTAGTGATCCGGTTTTGTCTGCAAGCTTGGGCGAATGTAATCGCCACACAGATGCATAAAACCCTCTTTCTTCAGAACAATTTGTGAGGGTGACGACTATGGGCTCGAGGTCTTTTAGCAAATGCCCATTTCTTCCATTTCGGCAAACGTTTGTTTAGTGGCTACCAAACGATCTGGTGCCAGACACCTGACCCTGGCAAACATTGGAGGCCCCGTCATCTTGATATAGTGGCAAATACCCTGATTATTAGAAACCAAGCATTTCACGAAGTTCTGGATGGAAATCTTCCCGGTAAAATGTGAAGATGTTGGCATAGGCACTATGGGTGCACTTACATGGAAAACAAGATCGGGGGTTGACCAGGAGCTGATAATGGGGGAGGAAATCTGCATTAAGAACTGGCAACGTGACGTTAGCAACCACAAACTTCCCCTGATATTTGATGCTTCCAAACAATAATGTGAAGTTCACGTAATCATAGCTGGGTATCGCAGATTCACTGGCAACTACTAGGCAAATGATGGTAGATTTAGACAGACTACATCATGTCCTGACGAGTAGCCATGGCAGAAAAGAATGGCAAGCATCCGTGTCTACCAGAAATCACATGCCTGTACCTGTTTCATATAAAATGAAAAGATTAGTGAAAGGGGAGGCCACCACCACAAGTGATGGCATACTTACACATATTTTGGCCACTGAAAACTGTTTGAACATTTATTTGCGACAGCCCTATATCTGGAATGGTAGTAGTGTAACTGGGGCCAATGGGCGTCAGTAAGCAGCTGTAGAAGTCATTGGTTGGGGCGTTAGCAGGTGGTGGGCGGTTTTGTGGCTCCTCTGTCACGTCAGTGGGTTTGTGTCTGTATCCTGTCACATGCACGTCAGCTTCAGTCGATTTTGAATAGTTATCCACTTCGTCTGGAGTGGAGGCGCTGATAGAGGGTCTTGAAGAAGAAGAAGAAGAAGAAGAAGAAGATGATGCTGAAGAAGAAGAAGAAGATGATGCTGAAGAAGGAGAAGACGAATTGGTGGAGGAAGAAGGAAGTGTAGTTTGATGGATAGGAAGAGGAAAAGAGTAAGATGATTAGGAGAAACTGGAAGGGAAATACTTGTTGGTAACTGAAAAAGAATAGATGGAAGTGGAGGAGGAGAAAAATACATTATTATTATTATTATTATTATTATTATTATTATTATTATTATTATTATTATTATTATTATTATTAAAAATAATAGAATTATTATCATTATGAAATTATAGAAAATATTATTTAAATTATCAAAATCATTAGCATCATTAAAAATCACTAAAAATATTAAAATTAATATTATAAATTAGATAGATATTATTATGATTATTAGAAATATAATTCTCACAATTATCAAAATGATTATTAGTTTCAAAGTTATTGTTATTATTAGTATTGTATAAATTATTCATTTCTATGAAAATTAGTAAATTTATTTATATTAATAAATGAATAATATTATTTCTAATATTATTAAAATTATTAGAATTATTATCATTATTATTAAAACTATCATTAGTATTGAAATTATGAAAGTTAGTATCATTAATAATTATTATTATTATTATTATTATTATTATTATTATTATTATATTATTATTATTATTATTATTATTATTATTATTATTATTATTATTATTATTATTATTATTATTATTTCATTTATTACCTCCGCCAAAAAGTTATATTTCCCAGTTTGTTGATTGATTTATTTATTTGTTTTTTTTTTTTTCATTGTGTCTGTGTACATGAGTACGTCAAGACTACGCTACGGATTTTGACGAAATATTCACTATAGATTGATCATAAATCAGGCACGACCCTATTTAAATTTTGGGGATAATCTGGATCCTGAACCAGATTATAGATTCGGATTTGCATTTTTCATAGTTTTAATCCTTTTGCCAAAATCAAATTCCTACTATTTGGAGATGATCCGGTTCTGTATCCATGCAAATTACAGAAGGCGTAGCTTTCAAAAAGTGGCAAAAGTGATGACCACCCAAGGGCACCGCCAGCAATTAACGGTAGAATGTAGAGTATCCAGATTCCGTCTTGAACAGTTTTATACTGAAGAAGGCCAATGAGGGGAGCGAGCCTTTGACCATATGGTCGAGTGCTGCCTTAACAGCCATATTACTAGCATCGGTGGAGAGAAGGAGCCGTTCGTGTGGCACGGGAAAAGTGAGAGCAGCAATGGTTGATGTGGCATTCCTTACATTGCAGAAGGCTGCCTCTTGAAGGGAACCCCACTTCAGGTCTTTTGGCTTGACCTTGAGGGAGATATAGAAGGGGGCAAGAGTGGCGGTGATGGCTGGCAGGTAACGATGATAACACTTAATCATTCTACAAAATTCTTGCAATGCTTTGATAGTCAAGGACGTGGGGACGTTCTTAATAGCTGCTACCTTCTCAGGAAGGGGGTGGTTCCTTCAGGAGTGATGTGGTGCCCTAAAAACGCTACTTCATTGGCATCAAAGGTACACTTGTCGTACCAGATTACAAGGACGTTCTGTTTTATGTGGTCAAGCACGGTACGCCAAGGACAAAGGTGTCCCATTTTGCAGGAAGAGAACACATGTATGTCGTCCATATAACATAGACAGAAGCGGAGGTCACCTAAGATGCCGACTATAAGACGTTGAAAAGTAGTCTCAGTGTTATGATGGCCAAAACAGGAGTAACTGAGAGTTTATCTACCAAAGGTGGTGGTGATGGCAGTCTTTGGGATGATTTATAGGTTCATAGTCACCTGATAATACCCTTTTAGGAGTAGAGGAGTAGAGGAGCTAGTGATCCAGTTTTGTCTGGAAGTTCAGGCCCCTGTAATCCCCACACGGACCCAGAAAACCTTCTTTCGTCAGAACATTATGTAAGGGTGGCGACTATGGGCTGGAGGTCTTTTGGCAAAGGCTCATTTATTCCATTCCTGCAAAGGTTGGTTTAAAGGCTACCAAACGATATGGTGCCAGACGCTTGAACCTGGCGAATACTGATATAGTGGTAAATACCTTGTTTGGCAGGAACAGTGAATGTTTGACGAAGACCTGACGGAAATTTTCTGGGCATAGCCTAAAGAGGTTGGTGTAAGGATTGTGGGTGCGCTTATATAGAGAGCAACATCGACCAGGAGCTGATAATGTGAAAGACCTCCTGCATCAAAAATTTTTAATGTAACGTTAGCAACGAGTATCTCCCAATGATATTTGGTGCCTCCAAATGATAATATAAGGTTCTCATTACCTTGACTGTGTCATGGGTATATAGAATAATATAGAAAAGAATGTTAAAACATGTGATTTTTCTACTCTTAGAGAAGCAGAGAGAGAGAGAGAGGGGGAAGGTCTCGCTAGTGTTTAAGGAAGCTGTTACCGTCAAGATATTTATTATGTGCCTAGGCCGGCGGTCATTAGGCATAACGATCCCCTATCTGAAGAACAAGGAGTCAAGTTATGGAAAGAACCATAGAACAAGAAGAACGGTGTTTGTCGCCGAAGAATATACATTAGCTGATGGTAAACAGACCCCTCGCTTCAATTATAGGGCGATATGGATTTTGATTACACCAGCAGAGCGTTCGTCTAGGTGTTATCAGAGGCATGGTTTTAAGGAACACCAATGAGGATGAAGAAACGAGAAAATTTCCTTATATGGAACTGTCCGTAGTTAACCCCTCCCATACAGGGATATATAAACTTCCACGCGAATGAGAGAAAGAGAGAGTACGAAAGACACAACAGGAGTAATGACAAGAAAGGGAGAGAGAGAGGGAGAACAAGCTCATGGAAGAAGAGAAGACGTAAGGACCAGAATGCAGACGTAACCAGCTTTGTCCGAGATGTCAGAACGAGTTGCCCCCCGCCCTCATTACCGACCACGAAACGCCTGGACCTGAAATATCTACGTTCCTGTCAACCGTTGAGATCTGCTGTGAAGAGCAGTATTTTTTTTGTATTAACTATCTACTATCTTGACTGTTCCCCTATTTGTTGGAGTGTAGTTTAATCAAATGATTTTCTTTGTTTAGTTCAGTGCTTTCTAAGTACTCAATCAAGAAACATTTACCTTTGACTAGTTGTAAATAAAATTATGTTTTCTTTTGCGAGTTTTCTTTCTATATTTCCTTTTGTTTGATTGTTTATGGTAGTCGAAAAGTCCCCATTTCAGTAATCAATTCAACAGAACCTGGTTCGATCCCCACAAGGATCGTAACAGTTGGCGACCTTTGCCAGAATTTTCGACTACATAACCAACTGAAACAGGGAGAATATAGAAGGAAGCAGAATGAGTGCGATTACAAGAGATTTGATAGATTCAGGTAAACTTCTTGGTATAGATGGCGATGATCTCCGTGATTATGTTATTAAGAGAGAACAGGAAGTGTTAGAGAGAGATGAAAGAGCAGCTGAAAGAGAAGAAAATGAAAGAAAGCAAGAAGAAAATGAAAAACAGCGTAAGCATGAGTTAGAAATGGCTCATTTAAGACAAACTCTTCATAACAGTCGGTCAGGTAGCAGATCAGGGAGTAATTAATCTTTAAATAGTGACACTGATAGGGTAGATATGAGTGCAGTGCTCAAACTTGTACCGAAATTTGATGAAGAAGATGTTACGAAATACTTTATGTCTTTTGAAAAGTTAATGAACAGAGTAGGCGCTCCTAAAAGACAGTGGACTTTGTATTTACAATCAGTTTTAAGTGGTAAAGCACATTCTGTGTATAGTTGTTTGTCTGAGGATGAAAGTGAAGATTATGATACTGTGAAAGAAACCGTACTTAGTGCATACAGATTGGTACCAGAGGCGTACCGTAAGAAATTTAGAAGTTTGAAGAGAGATGATACTATTACTTATGTAGAGTACGGAAAGAAGTTAGAAAGATCGTTTCGTGATTGGTTGACTTCCGCTGAAGTCAATAATTTTGAAGATCTCAAGAACTTAGTTTTGTTAGAAAGTTTCAAAGATAACATATCCCCAGACATCAAATTATATATAGAATATAGGTGTGAAACATCTTTTGCCGGTGCTACGAGATTAGCAGATGAGTACAGTCTCACACATGGTTTAAGTGGCAGTAAAAAGAAAAACAATCTTTTGTCAAGTAAGGCACAACATAGTAAAAGTAGTTCTAACAATAACGATAATAGGAACCGGGATTATTATTATCATTATTATTGTTACACATGTGGGAAGGAAGGCCATATTTCTCAGTACTGTAGGAGCCAATGGGCAGTCAGTAATTCAGAGGTCGCTTGTTACAATTGTAATAAGAAAGGTCATATAGCTAGGAATTGCACAGTAGAAAGTACGAATGTGAAGAAGCCTGTGTCACTAGTTAATAATCTTTCTTCGGGAAGGAATAGTCTCTTGAAAGAAACTAGGAAACATTATGGTAAATTTTTGTCAGAAGGTTTAGTTTCTTCTCTTAAAGGAGGTGATTCAAGGGAAGTAGATTTGCTTAGAGATACGGGAGCGGCCGTATCACTCGTTAGGAGAGAGAGTGTACCAAGGAATGTAATAATCAGCATGAAAGAAAAAGTTATGCTAGGTGGGTTTCCGAACACTTGTGTAGTTTGTCCTTTGTTAAAGGTGAAATTGAAAAGTCAGTTAGTAACAGGAGATGTAAAACTAGCAGTAGTGGATACTTTGCCCGTAGACAGCGTTGACATTATTGTTGGCAATGATTTAACTACCTCCAAGTGTGTGAATCCTATTTTAAGTGAAGTTCAAGTGCCTGAAATGATAGGAACCAGGTCAGAATTAGATTCAGATATTGACTACGGTCATAGGTTGTTCGAGGATTCGAACGTAGGTAATAGAGGCAGTGATGATGAGCTTAGCATGAGTGTAGCTGAGGAAACTGACTTTACAAATGTTGACGATGTGAGCAGAGATGATGATGTAGCTGTCGAAAGAAGTGATGTACAGATTAGTGTTTCAGAAACTAGCTTATTGAATAAGGATTAACTAGTTAAGATGCAGAGGGAAGATGAAACACTAACTAGAATTTTTGAATGTGAATTTGATGATGAACCTGAAAATGTTTGTTAGGAAACATTTAGTTTAAAAGACGAACTTTTGTGTCGCTATGTTCGTCCCAAGACAGGTAGCAAAGAGGAGGTCATAGAGCAATTAGTAACTCCTAGGAAACTTCGTGAATCAATTTTGAAATTAGCACATGATGAACAAGGACATTTAGGAGTAAATAAAACATTCAAGTGTATAAGTAAAACGTACTTTTGGCCTAAAATGAAAAGTGATGTGAAGAGATATGTTTTAAATTGTCACGAATGTCAAATGGCTGGCAAACCTAATCAAGTAATTCCCAGGGCTCCATTATGTAATATCCCATCGGTAGGAGAACCTTTTGAAAATGTCGTAATTGATATCGAAGGCCCTTTGCCCAGAAGTAAGGGAGGGAATATCTATCTATTAACAATCATTGATAGACTAACACGATATCCAGAAGCAATCCGAGTAAGAAATTGCAATGCAAAAACTGTAGTTAAACGCTTGCTGAACTATTTCTCTAAATTTGGACTTCCTTGCGTTATACAGAGTGATAATGGTAGCAATTTTGTATCAAAGTATTTCAGAAATAAAATGAAAGAGTTAGGGATTAAACTTGTAACTTCCACCCCGTACCACCCTGAATTACAAGGAATTGTTGAACGTTTTCATCAAACATTGAAAAGTTGCTTAAAGAAGTTGTGTAATAATTTCGAACATGATTGGGAAGAAAGGTTACCTTTTGTCTTGTTGGCTTTACGATTAACTCCTAATGACACCATGGAATTTAGTCCTTTTGATTTGTTGTTCGGTCACACCGCCAAAGGACCTTTAGAAATTTTAAAGTGTAAGTTAATGCAAGAAGAAGGTAGAAAGGATTACATACAGAATATCGAAGATCACAAAGAGGATTTAAGGAAAGTATGGCGTTTGGCAAAGGAAAATGAGAGCAACCGTCGAGGGGAAACTAAAAGAAAGTACGATCTTAAAGCTAAAGACAGAATTTTCCATGTGGGTGATAAAGTCTTAGTATTAGTCCAGAAAGAAGGTTCCTCATTATCTTATAAGCTCGAAGGTCCATTTTCTATCATAGAAAAAAGGGAAGATTTGAATTACTTAATTGACATGGGTAAGCGTAGAGCTAAGTGGTTGCACATCAACTTGCTAAAGAAATATAATGAACGTCCAATGCCAGTTGTAACAGTGTCGCAGAGAGAGATTACTTTTGAGAAGAACTCTGATGTCCTTAATAATTTCACGTTGTTTAATTCTAGCTTAGAGGAAGAAAAAACAAGGGAATTATTCAATGTGTTTTCATATTATCCAGAAACTGTTAGTGATAAATTGGGTTTAACTAATCTTTTAGAACACGATATTGAGTTACAGGACACAAAACCCATTAGACAAAACCCTTATCGTCTAAGCCCAGAAAAAGCAAATTCAGTTCGACAGGAAATTAAGTACATGCTAGACAATGGTTTGATTGTTCCTAGCGAAAGTGACTGGTGTTCTCCAATAGTTCTTGTTAAGAAGGAAGATGGATCAGATAGGCTGTGCATTGATTTTAAAAAAGTGAATAGTATTACGAAACAAAGTAATTTTCCTCTCCCCAGGATAGAAGATTGTTTAGACAAAATAGGAAATGCTAAGTTTATTTCTAAACTTGATTTGGCCAAAGGTTATTGGCAAGTACCTTTAAGTAGTCGAGCACAGAAAATATCTGCTTTCATAACACCTTTCAGTAGTTATGAACCCAAAGTTATGGCTTTTGGTCTACGGAATGCAGCGAGTACTTTCAAAGATTAATGAATAGAGTTTTAAATGGAATTGATAACTGTGTTGTGTATTTAGACGATCTTGTAATATTTTAGCTAAAGTATTAGCAGTCCTTGAGAAAGCAAAACTTGTTTTAAATCTGAAGAAATTTGAATTCGGAAAAACCTCGATCACATATTTGGCTCATAAAGTAGGTCTAGGTAAGATTTGTCCAAAAGATGGGAACATAGAAGCTATCATCAACTTCCCAATTCCTACCAGTAAAAAACAGGCAATGAAATTCCTCGGATTGATTTCATATTTCCGCCGATTTGTCCCTAATTTTTCAGAAATAAGTGCTCCAATAACTAATCTTTTCAAGGAAGGACGAAGTTTTGTATTTGATAATGAATGTATCGAAGCTTTCAATAAGTTAAAGGCCATAATGATTCACGAGCCCGTACTAATGTTGCCCGATTTTAGCAAGGAATTTAATTTAGCGATAGATGCAAGTGATATTGGAATAGGAGGAGTTCTGTTGCAAGAAGTGAACCGGACTAAGCACCCTGTAGCTTATTATTCGAAGAAGTTAAATAAAGCAGAGCAGAATTATTCAAATTTTGAGAAGGAATTGTTTAGTTTAGTATCAACCTTGCAACATTTTGAGATTTATGTACGTAGTGGTCATGTTTTAACTGTATATACTGATCACAATCCATTAGTTTACTTAGATAGGTTTAAGAATAAGAATATTCATCTTATACGTTGGAGTTTAGAATTACAAGATTATGATTTAAAGATAGTTCATATAAAGGGAAAGAATAATGTAATAGCCGACAGTCTTTCTAGAGACTTTTCAGAATGATATGACGTTTGTTTTCTTTCTGTTTTTATTTTTTTTTCTTCTATCAACACGTAAGAGTGTGTTTTGGTTTTAGTTACATGATACGAGAGTAATAAAGTAATTGTCTCTCAGTTTAGGGATAAGTGATTTTCTCTTTTGATAATTTTGTTTAGAAAAAAAGATAAAATCAGTAGATTTTCCTTTTTTTTTTCTTTTAGGGGGGTGTGTCATGGGTAGATAGAATAATATAGAAGAGAATGTTAAAACATGTAATTTTTCTACTCTTAGAGAAGCAGAGAGAGAGAGAGAGGGGGAAGGTCTCGCTAGTGTTTAAGGAAGCTGTCACCGTCAAGATATTTATTATGTGCCTAGGCCGGCGGTCATTAGGCATAACGATCCCCTGTCTGAAGAACTAGGAGTCAAGTTATGGAAAGAACCATAGAACAAGAAAAACAGTGTTTGTCGCCGAAGAATATACATTAGCTGATGGTAAACAGACGCCTCGCTTCAATTATAGGGCGATATGGATTTTGAATACACCAGCAGAGCATTCGTCTAGGTCTTATCAGAGGCATGGTTTTAAGGAACACCAATGAGGATGAAGAAACGAGAAAATTTCCTTATATGGAACTGTCCGTAGTTAACCCCTCCCATACAGGGATATATAAACTTCCACGGGAACGAGAGAAAGAGAGAGTACGAAAGACAGAACAGGAGTAAGGACAAGAAAGGGAGAGAGAGAGGGAGAACAAGCTCAGGGAAGAAGAGAAGACATAAGGACCAGAATGCAGACGTAATCAGCTTTGTCCGAGATGTCAGAACGAGTTGCCCCCCGCCCTCATTACCGACCATGAAACGCCTGGACCTGAAATATCTACGTTCCTGTCAACCGTCGAGAGCTGCTGTGAAGAGTAGTATTTTTTTTTTTGTATTATCTATCTTGACTGTTCCCCTATTTGTTGGAGTGTAGTTTAATCAAATGATTTTCTTTGTTTAGTTCAGTGCTTTCTAAGTACTCAATCAAGAAACATTTACCTTTGACTAGTTGTAAATAAAATTATGTTTTCTTTTGCGAGTTTTCTTTCTATATTTCCTTTTGTTTGGTTGCTTATGGTAGTCGGAAAGTCCCCATTTCATTAATCAATTCAACAGAACCTGTTTCAATCCCCACGAGGATCGTAACAGACTGGGTATTGCATATTCATTGGCAGCTACAAGCCAAACATTCGTAGATTTAGACAAACTACATCATGTCCTGTTGATTGGCCTTGGCAGAAGAAAATGGCAAGCACCAGTGTCTACCAAAAATCACAGGCCCGTACCTGTATCATGTGAAACAAAAAGATTAGTGACAGGGGAGGCCACTGCCACAAGCGATGGCCTACATATACGCTTTTTGGCCGCTTAAAACTGTTTGGATATTTCTTTACAACAGCCCCGAATCTGAAGTAGTAGTAGCATAACAGAAGCCGATGGGCGTCAGTAAGTAGCTGCAGAGGTCATTGGTTGGAGTGTAAGCAAGTGATGGCCAGTGGGTAATTTTGTCACTCATCTGGTATGTCAAGGGTTGGCGTCTGTATCCTACAGTATTCACGGCAGCTTCAGTTGATGCTGAACAGTTATCCACTTTGTCCGGAGTGGAAGGAGCTGGTGGAGGTCTTGAAGAAGAAGAAGAAGAAGAAGAAGAAGAACATGAAGAAGAAGAAGAAGAAGATGAAGAACAAGAAGAAGAGGAAGAAGAAGAATTGGAGGAAGAAGAAGAAAGAGTAGTTTGATGGATAGGAAGAGGGAAAAAATTAGGATGAAGAGGAGAAAGTGGAAAGGAACTATTTGTAGGTAGCTAAATAATAATAGATGGAAACGGAGTAAGAGATAGAAGTATATTATTAATATTATTATTATTATTATTATTATTATTATTTTTATCATCATTATTATTATTATTATTATTATTATTATTATTATTATTATTTTTATTATTATTATCACTGTTGTCATTGCTAAAGTTATCATCATCATTATTATTATTATTATTATTATTATTATTATTATTATTATTATTATTATTATTATTATTATTATTATTACTATACTAGTAGTATTATCAAAATTAATGAAATTAGTGTCAAAGTTATTATTGTTGTTACTAATGATGTAATTATTATTATTATTATTATTATTATTATTATTATTATTATTATTATTATTATTATTATTATTATTATTATTATTATTATCAATAAAAATAAAAGAATTGTTATTATTATGAAATTATAGAAAATATTATTATTTAGATCATTAAATTCATTAGCATCATTAAAAATCACTAGAATTATTAAAATTATTATTATGAATGAGATAGATACTATTACAATTATTAGAAATACTATTCTCACAATTATTAGTTTTGAAATTATTGTTAGTATTAGTATTATTTAAATGATTCATCTTCATGAAAATCATTAAATTTAATTATATTAATAAATGAGTTTTTTCTTAATATTATCAAAATTATTATCATTATTATCAAAACTATAATTAGTATTAAAATTATGAAAGTTATTATTATCAATAATTAATACTATCATTATTGTTATTATTATTATTATTATTATTATTATCATTATTATTATTATTATTACCTCCGCCAAAGAGGTTATATTTCCCAGTCGGTTAATTGATTTAGTTATTTGCTTATTTGTCTTTGCGTCTGTGTACAGGAGTACTTCAAGACTACACTACGGATTTTGACGAAAAATTCACCACAGATTGATCATAAGTCAGGCACGACCCCATTTAAATTTTTGAGATAATCTGGATCCTGAACCAGATTATAAAATTGGATTTGCATTTTTCATAGATTTAATCATTTTGCCAAAAACAAATTGAGTGATTTTTATAAAATTATTATTTTTGTTATTATTTTCAAAATGATGAAAAAATCTTTTATCTTTAAAATCATCAAAATGTTAAAAGTATTATTATTATTATTATTATTATTATTATTATTATTATTATTATTATTATTATTATTATTATTATTATTATTATTATTATTAGTTATCAAAATTTTCAAATGTATTATCATTATTAAAAAGATGACAATTATTATTACTTTTAATATGATTATAAGGGAGAAAGTGTTGAGAGCACTAGTTGAAACGAGAGCAGGAAAAGCACCAGGGATGGATGGTGTGAGGGCCGAGAAGTTAAAGTAAGGGAGTGTGGTTGTACTTACTTAAATGGTTGGTGAGATAGCTTAATATTTGTTTTTTCTTGTTAATGGTATCAGTATACTTAGCATGCGTATGTCTTGTTCTGCTATAAAAAGGTAAGGGAGATATGCATAAGTGTTGTAATTCAAGGAGTATTAGCTTCATGAGTGTGGTTGTAAAAGTGTATGGTAAAGTTTTAATTAATAGGATTAAGGATAAAACAGAAACCCCAATCTTATAATTATAGGGGGAATTAAGAAGAGGTTATGGGATGTATAAATCAGATACGCGAGAAATACTCAGTAAATATGGTGCTGAAGGCGGTCCTTGGGATACCGTCTGGGTTCATGGTCACGTGATAATTCCCCTTTTAGGAGGTCGAGCAGCGAGAAAACCTTGGTTTTGGACAATTAGGAGGTCACGTCAGCGATGGTCTGAAGCAGGTAGTGATCCGGTTTTGTCTGCAAGCTCAAGCACAAGTAATCCCCACACACACGCAGAAAACCCTCTTTCGTCAGAACAATGTGTTAGGGTGACGACTATGCTCTTGAGGTCTTTTGGCAAAGGCCCATTTCTTCCATTTCGCAAAATGTTTATTTAGTGGCTAGATGCCTGAACCTGGCGAACAATGGAGGCCCCGTCATCATGATATAGTGGCAAATACACTGTTTAGCAGAAACAGTGAGCATTTGACGAAATTCTGGATGGAAATCTTCCACATAAAATGTGAGAGGTTGGCGTAGGTATTGTGGGTGCACTTATAATGAGAACAAGGTCGTGGGGGTTGGTTAGAGAAGTGTTGACGTGAGGGAGCAACATTGACCAGGAGCTGATAATGAGGAAGGAAATCTGGATCAAGAATTGGCAATCTGACGGTAGCAACCACAAACTTCCTATGATATTTGATGCTACCAAACAATAAAGTGAGGTTCACGTAACCATGGCTGGGTATCGCAGATTCATTGGCAACTACTAGTGAAATGGTGGTAGATTTACACAGGCTACGTCATGTCCGGGCGAGTGGCCTTGGCAGAAGAGAATGACAAGCACCCGTGTCTACCAAAAATCACATGCCCGTACCTACTGTATATCACATAAAACGAAAAGATTAGTGAAAGGGGAGGCCACCACCACAAGCGATGGCATACTTATACGTACAGTATTTTGGCCACTGACAACTGTTTGAACATTTCTTTGCAACAGCCCTAAATCTTGAGGGGTAGTAGCATAACTGGGGCCAATAGGCGTCAGTAAGCCGACGTAGAAGTCGTTGCTTGGGGCGTTTGCAAGTGGAGGGTGGTGGGCGGTTTTGTGACTCCTCTGTCACGTCAATGTGTTGGTGTCTGTTTCTTAACACATTAATGTCAGCTTCAGTCGATGTTGAATAGTTATCCACTTCATCCGAAGTAGAGGCGCCGATGGAGGTCTTGAAGAAGAAGAAAAAGAAAAAGAAGAAGAAGAAGAAGAAGAGGATGATGAAGAAGAAGAAGAAGAAGAAGAATTGGTGGAGGAAGAAGGAAGAGTAGTTTGATGGATAGGAAGAGGAATAAAGTAAGACGAAGAAGTGAAACTTGAAGGGAAATACTTGTTGGTAGCTGAAAAAGAATAGATAGAAGCGGAGGAGGAGAAAAAATGCATTATTATTATTATTATTATTATTATTATTATTATTATTATTATTATTATTATTATTATTGAACGTAATAGAATTATTATTATTATGAAATTATAGAAGATATTATTATTTAAATCATTAAAATCCTTAGCATCATTAAAAATCACTAAAATTATTACAATTAATATCATAAATGAAAAAAGATATAATTATAACTATTAGATATATTATTCTCACAATTTTCGAAATTATTATTAGTTTTAAAATTATTGTTTTTATTAGTATTATATAAATTATTAATTTCTATGAAAATTCTTAGATTTATTTTTATCAATAGAGGAGTAATTTTTTTATATTATCAAAATTATTATCATTTCTATCATCATTAATAAGACTATAATTAGCATTAAAATTATGATTGTTATTATTATTAATGATAATAATAATAATAATTATTATTATTACTATTATTGTTATTATTATTATTATTATTACCTTTGCCAAAGGAGTTATATTTCCCAGTCGGTTGATTGATTTAGTTATTTGTTTATTTTCTTTGCGTCTGTGTACAGGAGTACTTCAAGACTACACTACGGATTTTGATGAAATATTCACCACAGATCGATCATAAGTCAGGCACGACCCCATTTAAATTTTTGAGATAATCTGGATCCTGAACCAGATTATAGATTCGGATTAGCATTTTTCATAGTTTTAATCATTTTACCAAAACAAATAGAGTGATTTCCATGAAATTCCCACTATTTAGAGAGGATCCGGATCTGTATCCGTGCAAAATACGAAGGGCGTACATACCAAGAAGTGGCGAAAGTGATGACCAGCTAAGGGCACCTCCAGCAATTAACGTAAATTGTAGAGTAGCCATACTCCGTCTTGAACAGTTATATGCTGAAGAAGGCCAATGGGTGGGGCGAGCCTTTGACCATCGGCTCGAGTGCTGCCTTAATAACCATGTTGCTAGCATCAGTGGAGAAAAGGAGCGGTTCGTGTGGCACAGGAAAAGTGAGAGCAGCAATGGTTGATAGGGCATTCTTTACGTTGCAGAAGGCTGCTTCTTGAGAGGAACCCCACTTCAGGTCTTTTAGCTTAGCCTTGAGGGATATGTAGAAGGGGGCAATAGTGGCGCTGATGGCTGGCAGGAAACGATGATAATAGTTAATCATTCTAAAGAATTCTTGCAATGCTTTGATGGTCGAGGACGTGGGGAAGTTCTGAAAAGCTGCTACCATCTCAAGAAGGCTCACTTGTCGTACCAGATTACAAGGTGTTCCATTTTGGAGGAAGAGAACACAAGTATGTCGTCCAAATAACATATGCAGAATCGGAGGTCACCTAAAATGCTGCCTATAAGACGTTGAAAAGTAAACCCAGCGTTATGATGGCCAAAACAGGAGTAACTGAGAGTTTATCTACCAAAGGTGGTGGTGATGGCAGTCTTTGGCATGACTTCTGGGTTCATAGGCACCTGATAATACCCCTTTAGGAGTGGATGGGCTAGTGAACCAGTTTTGTCTTCAAGTTAAGGCACATGTAATCCCTACACGGACACAGAAAACCTTTCTTCAGAATAATGTGTAAGGGTGATGACTATGGGCTGGAGGTCTTTTGGCAAACACCCATTTTTTTCCATTCCTGCAAAGGGTGGTTTAGAGGCTACCAAACAATATGGTGCCAGATGCCAGAACCTGGTGAATACTGGATGCCCAGTCATCTTGATATAGTGGTAAATACCATGCTTGACAGGAACAGTGAACGTTTGACGAAGACCTGTAGGAAATTTTCCGGGTATAGCGTTAAGAGGTTGTTGTAGGGATTTTGGGTTCACTTATATAGAGAGCAACATCGACCAGGAGCTGATATGAAAAGAAATCTGTATTAAATATTGTACTGTGACGTTTACAACGAAAAACTTCCAATGATATTTGATGCTTTCAAATGGTAATATAAGGTTTTCGTAACCATGGCTGGGTATCGCATATTTGTTGGCAGTTACAAGCCAAACATTCGTAGATTTAGACAGACTTCATCATGTCCTGTTGATTGGCCTTGGGAGAAGAGAATGGCAAGCATCCGTGTCTACCAAAAATCACATGCCCGTACCTGTATCATGTAAAACGAAAAGATTAGTGACAGGGGAGGCCACTGCCACAAGCAATGGCCTACATATACATACACATCTTTTTTGCCACTGATAACTGTTTGAATATTCTTTGCAACAGCCCCATATCTGGAGTGGTAGTAACATAACAGAGGCCGATGTGCGTCAGTAAGTAGCTGTAGTGGTCATTGGTTGGGGCGTGAGCAAGTGGTAGGCAGTGGGTGGTTTTATCACTCATCTGGCATATCAGGGGGTTGGCGTCTTTGTCCTACATTATTCACGTCAGCTTCAGTCGATGCTGAATAGTTATCCACTTTGTCAGGAGTGGAGGCGCTGATGGAGGTCTTGAAGAAGAAGAAGAAGAAGAAGAAGAAGAAGAAGAATTGGAGGAAGAAGGAAGAGTAGTTTGATGGATAGGAAGAGGAAAAAAAATCAAGATGAAGAGGAGAAATTGGAAGGGAATTACTAGTAGGTATCTAAATAATAATAGATGGAAACGGAGGAAGGGAAAGAAGTATATTATTATTATTATTATTATTATTATTATTATTATTATTATTATTATTATTATTATTATTATTATCTCTGCCAAGAAGGGTATATTTTCGAGACGGTTCACCTATTTATTTTTTTGTCTGTGTGTCTGTGGACAGGATTACGTCAAAACTACTCGACAGATTTTCACAAAATTCTCACCATAGATAGATCTTAGGCCATGGACGACTCCATCAATCTTTGGAGAGAATCTGGTACCGGATCAAGATTCTAGATATGAATTTACTTTTCTTTAGAATTGTAAAAATTGCATGAAAACATATTAACACATTGAATTTCTATCTAATTATAACAATGGATAGATATTATGCATCGGAAGAAACCATGAATTTTTGTAGGTCCTACGGATAAATGTTACGATTCTGGATCAACATTACACTTTTTACCATCTACTTCATAGTAAGTATATGAAAAGTGGGAGGCAATGTGCGAAGACTTTAAGTAAATGTTAGCAATATTCATTGGTGGAGGTCTGAATCCTCTTATTTATACTATTATTATTATTATTATTATTATTATTATTATTATTTTTATTATCATTATAATCATTATTATTATTATTATTATTATTATTATTATTATTATTATTATTATTATTATTATTATTATTACTTCCGCAAAAGAGGTTATATTTTCAAGTCGTTTGATTCATTTTTTATTTGTTTATTGGTCTGTATTTCTGTGGAAAAGAGTAAGCCAAAACTACTTTACAGATTTTGATTACATTTTCACCAGAGATAGATCTTAAGTTAGGGATGAATTTTGTAGATGATCTTGATCCAGACCCAGATTATAGATTCGGATTGGCATTTTTCAAAATTCTAAAAATTTCGTAAAAACAAATTGAGTGATTTTCTCGAAATTCCCACCACATATAACATTCTGGAGATGATGCTGTTCATGGTCCAGAGTTCAAATCCAGATTTATCTGTGTGCCTGTCTGGGATTTTGTCTGTGAATAGGATTACGTCAAAACCATTTTATGGAATGTGATTAGATTTTTACCACATATAGAAGATATTGTCATGGATGACCCAATTGAATTTTTTAGATGATCTGGATAAGTATCGTGATTGGCATTTTCGCCATTTTAAAGATAACAACAAAACAATTTAACAGATTTTGCCGACATTTTTCCTGCAGATACATATAAGGTCATGGATAACCACATTACACTTTGGCAATGATCTGGATCTGGATTCTGAATCTGAATTTGTATTTTTTACCATTTTTTACCATTATTACTATAATTATTGTTAATATTTTCAAAATGATGAAAATTGGTTTCCATTTTTAAAATCATTAAAATGTTAAAACGATTAAAATCATTATTATTATTATTATTATTATTATTTTTTTTTTTTTTTTTTTAGTATTATTTTTATTATTATTTTTATTATTATTATTATTATTTTTGTTATTATTTTTAAAAAGATGAAAATTGTTTATATTTTTAAAATCGTCAAGATGTTAAAAGGATTAACATTATTATCATTATTATTATTATCATTATTATTATTATTTTTATTATTAATATTATTATTATTATTATTATTATTATTATTATTATTATCATTATTATTATTAGTTTTATTGTTACTATTATTATTATTATTATTATTATTATTATTATTATTATTATTATTATTATTATTATTATTATTTTTATTTTTATTATTATTATTATTATTATTATTATTATTATGATTATTATTTCTATTATTATTATTATTATTATTATTATTATTATTATTATTATTATTATTATTGTTGTTGTTGTTGTTATTATTTTTCGTTATCAAAATTTATTATCATTATTAAAAAGATGACAATTATTATTACTTTTAGTATGATCACAAGGTAGAATATGTTGAGAGCACTAATTGAAACGAGAGCAGGAAAAGCACCTGGGATGGATGGTGTTAGGGCCGAGATGTTAAAGTAATTGAGTGTGGCTGTACTTACTTGAATGGTTGGTGTATGTTAATAGGATTAAGAATAAAACAGAAAACCCAATATTAGAATTACAGGGGCATTTTAGAAGAGTATGGGATGTATGAATCAAAATTTTATAGTTAAGCAGATATGCGAGAAATACTTAGCAAAAGGTAAGGAGGTGAATGTCGCATTTTTGGATCTGGAGAAAGCTTATGAATGAGTTATTACTGAAGCGATGTGAAATGTGATAAGTTAGCGAAAATTTGTTGCAAAAAGTGAAGAATTTATAAATAGGTAGTGAAGCATGTGTTATGATGAGAAATGAAGTGAGTGATTGGTTTCCAGTATGAGTTGGGTTGAGAGATGGATGTGGGATGTTGCCGTGAATGTTCAATTTGCTTGTTGAAGGAGTTGTGAGAGAGGTGAATGCTCGAGTTCTTGGTCTAGTACTGAAACTGAAAGATGATAGTGATCATGAGTTGGAGGTGGATCAGTTGTTACTTGCAGATGATACTGTATTGGTTAGAGACTTGGAGAAGAAGCTTGATCGATTATGGACAGAATTATGGAAAGTGTTTGGGAGAAGGAAGTTGAGAGTTAATATTGGTAAAAGTAAAGTTATGAGATACACGAGAAGGGAGGGTGGTGCTGGTCTGAATGTTATGTTGAATGGAGAGTTACTTGGGGAAGTAGATCAGTTTTAAGTACTTGGGGTCAGAGAGTGAATGAAGGATCTAAAGTTCTGGAGACAGTGAAGGGAGTGGCAAGGAATAGAGGGATAGGAATGAATGCTAAGAGAGTTCTGTAAGAGAAAGTGATTGTGGCAACTGTGATGTATAGATTGGAGCTATGGGGAAGGAAAGTGACAGAGAGACAGAAATTTAATGTGTTCAAAATGAAGAGTTTGAGGAATATGGCTGTTGTATCTCGATTAGTTATGGTTAGGAACAAAGCAGTAAGGGTAAGAACGGATGCAATAAACTAATTAGAAGTAAGAGTGAATATGAATTTGTTGAGGTGGTTTAGTCATATAGAGAGAATGAAAAAAGGCTGTCTGCTGAAGAAGGTGACGAATGCAAGAGTCGATGGGAGAAGTACAAGGTTTTGGTGGATGGATGGAGTGAAGAAAACTCTAGGTGATAGAAGGAAAGATGTGAGATGCCAAAGGGTATGCTAGAAATAGGAATGAATGGCGAGCAGCAATTGTGACCCAGTTCCGATAGGCCCACCTGCCTCCTCCATTCATTTTGGTGACTGCTGAGGTAGCAACAGAAGGGGATTACGCATGCGAAGCTTTATTTGCGGTGGATAACGGGGTAGGGTTGGCTGTAGTTTCCTAGAAGTACCAGCCAAACTTGGCTGAATCCCTCGTCAGGCTAGGAGAAGAGAAGAGGTCTCCTTTTGTTCTGTTTTATAATGGCTAACCCCAAAAATTAAAGGAAGTGCCTTGTTAGATAGATAGGTAGATTGAAATTATTATCAATATTGAAATTATTAAAATTTTTATTAATATAAGATTATCAAAGTTCTTATTTCAGTTGAAATTATTATTATTATTATTATTATTATTATTATTATTATTATTATTATTATTATTATTATTATTATTATTATTATCAAAAATTATTATTATTATCATTATTATTATTATTATTATTATTATTATTATTATTATTATTATTATTATATGGACAACATGAGTGTTTTGCTTTCCCTAATTTTTCATAATTATTCAGAAAATTATTCAACATTGATGTCAATATCCTGTAATTGGGTGTGACCTTTGTTGATATCACAAAATTCTATATTTTACTCGTAGTTTTGTGAAATAAGAATTTTTTTTTTCCCGTAATTGAGTTAAAGATGGCTACAACATTGCATGACGTAGAAGTTCTCAACAAATTGGAGGTCAGCTCTCAGGATGTACTGGTAAATAACCTAGATAATTTACCCTCCAATGCAAATGTCTTTGATGGTTTGAATCATGATCGAGCTGGAGTTGATTCTGTAATAAGATTTACTACTAATTAGGACAGTTGTAAAAATATTTTTGGTCCCCTAAAGAAGAAGGCTAGTGGACCTCGTAAATCAATAGCCAGTCAGGGCAACAGTAACAACAACAATAGTACATGACAAGATCCTGCTCTCCCAGATGAAGTAGGAGACTTTCAAAACTTTCATCCCGGAGAATTATTTGCGAGGCCTACAGAAAGAGTAGGTCTGTTCACGCGCAGCTTAAAAGAGCTTAGCTGACATCTCACAGGTGATTCTGACCGACCATCCCTTTAATTTTCTTACCTGGATTTTGATACGTCCGTTCTTGTTAAAAGTTTACGAAGATTTAAGTGAATGAAGAATATTTTCTTTAATTGAGGGCTATTGTATACATACATGTGAAAAATATTTGAATATAATCTTATTAAAAAACAAAAAACAAAAAAAAAGAAAAAAGTATCATACCCATGTATAAAAAGAAACGATATATGCTTATACAATATTCAATCTCATTCAATTTACAGTAGATAGTTACTGGTATACATGCAAGAGAAAAGTAAAAAAAACAAAAACAAAAATAAAAAGCAGTACAAAATATATACACCTGTGTTTAATACATCAGTCATTTTGTCATCCTACCCATTTTGTCAAGTTACTCATTGTCAGATTACTCTTTTTGCGTTTTACCCTTCTCCCCTTTGCCATATTTTGACTTGAAATGAAAATTCTAAAAAAGAATATTAACATCTTACAAAAAAGTTATGACATTTTAGGAAGTGATACTACATTTGCAATATCGCCTGCTAATGTCATAACTGATGCTTTGCCGGGCGTCAAACATTTCTTACAGTGAAAGATTTTGAACAGATATTCCATCATCTTATGCTTTTCAACAAATTCGTTGGCTGGCTTCATCAACACGAAGAAAAACTCCTTCTCGCTTCATATCTAATAGCTTACGTTGCAAATTCTCCAAAGTGACAGATGCAGTTCCGTCATAGTTCTTCATTCAAAATAAAGGACGACTCAATATGTTGAAAAAGTCTTGAGTCCTCTTCTCTTGGCACGCAATTCCCGCGTTAATGACTTAGCCTTCATTGCAATATGAAAATGACCTCTATCAAGGAAACGTACAGAGAAGAAAACAAATATTTTGTAATCCAAGGTTTCTCTTTCTCATAGGGTTATGATATTAAGGGTGTGGTTTGAGAAATAAATTAAGGAATTATGAGGAAAAGGTAAGAAATTAACTGGTAGAATCCCCGGGTAGGTTAATGTAGGTGCAGTACATATTCTTAAGCCTCATAATAACGCAGTGATACCAATAAAGGATACCTTCTTTGTAATTGTTAAGTACCATAGGATATCAAATTTGGTCTCTTAACCCTTAGGTGTTTGAAAAGTAAAGCATCTTCGGAAATTAAATCCTTTAACAAACTTTCAACCTTTACGATTGCTGAATAGTGATATTACATATAAGTATTACCATTACCACTGTCTTCTTTTATTTTATTTTATTTTATTTTATTTTTTTACAATGAAGGTATTCTTTGCTGAAATTCACTCCATCTAAGTAGAAGTCATTGAAAATTGCACTATGAAGATATTACCTAGCGTAATGAATACTATATTTTATTATACCAACTATTATCCCTTCAGCATCTTCAAAATAAA
>NC_090735.1:75873633-75881133 GCF_036898095.1 Palaemon carinicauda | reverse complement strand
TGCATTAAAAACTTTGCTTAACCGTTATGTAACCCTGTGTGAACCAAAAGAAATGTAACAGTTAAATATATGTAAATTTTATTATTGGTTTATTCATTAGTGTTAAAGTGTTAACTCTTTTCATTAATTGTCAAAATGATATTTTCATAGATTAATTCCAGTAAAACAAGTGATTGTAAAATTCCATCAAAGTGTCTTCCTTTTGTCTTGGTCTAAGATTCAGTTCATTTTTAATATTTCGAGTGATTTATTTATTTGTGTTAATTTTCTTGAATTGCTGTTAAATTTTATAGAATCCATTTATTTTGTGTAAATTATGTATTATTTCCATCAGCAATACTCGATGCAGTACTTTGGTCGCTATCACTGACTAAGAACTGAAGTAAGAGGTTGGTTTTAGAGTAGTTTTAGTAAAGTAATCACCTAGTTTTTGTTTTGAGTAACGTAAGAGACCTTATAGACATTCAGTGTTCATATATGTTGCCACCTGGGAGTTGCATATAATTCTCAAAGCTCGAGGTATTCTCACGTGTGTATCATATTTATGTAAAATGAAACAGGTGAATTTTTCGAGCTCGGGAATATACGCAATTCGCCGGCCATAATATATATTTTTTGAAGTCCAGAGCAGGGATCTAGCGAGTCTGTTTTGAATATTGGTGATAACAGGGCTGTGTTTTGATTAAAGGTTTGAACGGTTTAATTTTGATATATTTCTGTGTGTTGTTAGGATATATTTTTAGAAACGCTGATAAACTCAAGAAAGTTGTCGGAAGAAGATATTGTAGCAGCTTGCGAATTGTTGGAGAAGGCTGAAGCAGAATTTGTAGAGAAGCAAGTATCAGTTGACCTAGGAACTCAAGGAATGAAAACAGAAAGGAATATAGAGGCTAAGATACAACGAATTGCAGTGGAAGATAATTTGATTAAGTTAAAGATGATGGCAGAGTGGGAAGAAAGCGAGATAGATGAGGCAAGAGAAATTCCAAGACGAGAAGGAAAAGAGAGGGAATGGGAAGAAAAAAGAGAGAAGGGCTAAGAGAAATCATAAAACAAGCAAGGGAAATGGAATCAGGACGAGAAGAAAGAGAGAGAGCGGTAAGTAAAAGAGAGAGAATAGGTGAGAGAAAAAGCACAATATGCAAGGGAGTTGGAGCTGTTGAATGCTTAGTGCTAGGTAGGCCTTGCAGACATATATTACACCTGCTATGCACGATCCCGTGTTTAATGTCACGAATGCACAAAGGTTAATTCCAAAATTCACAGAAATGACACAGTGCGTATCTTGTCTTGTCTCAGGACCAGAGGAAGGAGTATCAAGAATGGCCCCTGAATATCATAATGAAAGATTGAGAAGTTTATGGAAGAACAAGAAAATTACTTTCCTGGATTACGATTATAAGGTACGATGATGTTTTAAGAGATGGACAGAGACTGCCAAACGGAGAGAGTTGGCTGATTTAGAAGAATTGATAGTACTAGAACAGTATTTACGAGAAATTCATGAATATATTCGAACATACTTCTGAGAGAGATAGGTGAAGAAACTTGATAAAGCCGCTTCGCTGAGTGAAGATTGTAATATTATCAGTCGTAAAACCTCCTTGGGTATGAAGTTTCAAACGTCGTTCCAACCATGTGTCAAGTATTCGCCGAACCATGGAAACCAGTTCAGTAATAACTCTGGGAAAAAGTTCAATAGTTACAGTAAAAGTACCACTGGTACTGTTCCAAAGCAGAATGTGATAGTACCACAACATTTATCGTCGAATTGTCTGCGTTCAGGTGCTGTGAAAGACATGCAGAAGATTGATATCGTCTCTTATAAGTGTGGCAAGAAAGGACATATCAGTAAGAAATGTTGGTCGAACCAAACGAAAGCAGTCGCCAAAGTAGTTAAGGATAATTAAACTTCACAGAATACGAAGACGAAGAATCAAACGGGGAAGGTCAAAGAGGAAAATAAGCCATTTAACATTTACATGACGAACAGGACACCCAAAACAGAGTGGATGCCTGTAAACCGTATATTTATGAAGGTATGTTAGCCACTCTAGATGGGAGCTAGCAGACCCCGGTCAAGATATTGCACGACACAGGATCTAATCATAGCATGGTGACATGAGGGTACACCCGTTGGTGGAACAGTCTTTCCCAGGAGTTATGGTCATTTTGAAGGGAATAGGAGGAGAGATAGTTACTCCTATTTGCCTTTTGAAACTATCATGCCAGTTGCTAACAGGTCATTTTGATTTCAAGGTAAAGGATTCATTGGCTGTCGAAGGAGTGGAAGTGCTGCTGGGAAATGAACTTGGTGGACAGTGGTTTGTGCCTTGTTCCATTGTATCGGAGAAACCATTGAAGTATAGGCCTACGACTGAGCTCAAGATGGTCTACCCGTATCTGTTCCCTAGTTGCGTGATGACTAGGAGTATGACAAAGAAAGTGGCTGCAGAAGAAGACAAAGACACCGAAGGAGTGATGAACTTGGAGGATTTGTTTATAGAAGAGGAGATTCCTTTGATGGTACGTAAGAGGAGAGCTCCCGCGAGAGCCCGAGAAAAGAGGAATGCAGACGAATGAACAGGAAGACAAGGAAGCAATGAACTTGGAAGAAATAGAGAACTCAGCATTAAAGGTAGGACAAGAGAGTCGGAAAAGTCTAATAGGATTGCAACGTAAGGATGCGACGTTAACAGAATTATTGTACTGTGCGGTGGATGTGACGGAGGTGCAGCAATCTCTGACCTGTTATTATCTTCAGGAATTGATTGCTTATTAGAAAGTATAGACCCGGCAATATCCCTGGCAATGCCGAATGGGGCATATACCGTCAGGTATTAATTCCCGCACCGCTGAGGAGACGGTGATCACCATAGCGCATGAGACGTGACACATGGAAATAAGAAAGGTGAAGGAGAAGATTAAGAAATACTTTTTCTGGTCTGGCCTGCATAATGATGTTAGACAGTTTTGTCGTACATGTCAAGTTTGTCAGATGGCTGGAAACCCTGACAAGTACATTAAGAAAGATCCCTTACACACGATTGAAGTAGGAGGGAAAACCCCTCAGCAAGGTAATGATCGACATTGTAGGACCTTTACTGAGGATGAAGAAAGGTCCCGAATACCCTGTATGTTTACCTTGATGTGTCCAGTGACAAAATACCCAGAAGCAATACCCGTCAGGAGCTCAGTGCCAAAGTAATCGACGAGAAGTTACCAGACTTTTTTTTACTAAGTTTGGTATTCAGCAAATCGTTCAGAGTGACCAAGGAACAAATATCATATCAAAATTGTTTCAGAACATGATGAAACTATTGGATGTGAGACGACAACTGTTCACTGCCTATCACCCAGAGACCAAAGATGCATTAGAGGGATTTCATCAAACCCTAAAGAGTATGTTAACCAAGTACTGCAATGATAGAGAAAATTAATGGGACATCGGACTATCATTAATGTTATTTGAGGTACGCAATGCTTATCAAGAAAGCATGGGATGTAGCCCGAATGAAATCCTGTTGGACGAGAAGTTAGAGAACCGATTACAATGTTGGCAAAAAAAATCGAAAGATCGACAGGAAACTGGTGAAGAATAAGTCAAGAATTTTAGGAAAAGGATTGGCGAGATAAGAATATCTTCACTTGAAAACCTGAAAACTAGTCAAGGAAAAATAAAGAAAAGGTTTGATATGAAAAGTAAGGACAGACAGTTTGTGGTAGGACAGCAGGTGTTGGCCCCCTTACCAATAAGGAGATTCTCACTCACCGACAAGTTCCAAGGACCATTCCAGATTTTGGAGAAGATTAGTGACCTGACCTACGTTATCAAAACACCAGGAAGAGGGAAAAGTCAAGGGAAGATACACATTAACTCATCGAAACTGATACACCAAGCACCAAATTTCAACAAGAAATTTCTTATCCAAGTGGATACATTGGATAATGGGATTGGAGCTGTCTTATTGTAAGAAGACAAGGAATGAATTCTTCATCCTGTTTGTTTTATGCCATCAAAGCTCAAGAAACATCAATGACCTTACTCAACAGTTTAAAAGGAACTACTAGCACTAATCACAGCAATAAGAAAGTTTAAAGTTTATGTGAGACCACAGAATGAAGAAATTACAGTTTACTTGGATCAAAATCCTTTAACTTGTGTTAATAAAATGAAGAATAATAATCAAAGGTTAACTAGGTGGTCATTATGTTTGCAACCATATTTTATTAATGTAAAGCACATAACAGGTAAAGATAACGTGGCTGCATATTATTTATCGCAGGCAGAATCGGTGGATTCAGGCCCAAATTAAATCATCTTTTTAGGGGTGAGCTATCTTACGAAGCTGTTCTTCATGTAAGCAGAATATTTTATTAATGCCTTTCATTTGTGTATTTTAAGAGATGTATAGCCTGCTCGTAAGGTGAGTTTCACTCACGTAGGATTAAGTAATGTATGTCAATTACATAAGACTTTCATCATTCATATAATTTTGTTTTCATTCAGTTTCATATGTGTAAATTTACATTATCTTAAAGAAATAACTTTTTATTTCACATAGTTTAGTTACGAAGTCTTATGATACTATAGTTATTCTGTATGACACACGAGCTATGAGCACCAGGGATTACGTCATTTTTAAGTTTCCGCGTGGTTAGAAAGTCATGATAATACTAGAGTTAGTTTTAGCTTTTTTTTTTAAAGTCACTTGAGGAAGGTGGGTGGAGTTAGCTGAGAGAGAGTTGCCTCGCAACGTACCTTGGTACCCGTCCTCGACTTGACAAGCTGGCAACTTTGGCTCCATATCCCTGCCCCCCAAGTTTCCAGATGATATCCTGAAAGGATCTAGATGAATTAATTTTATATATGTAGAACCAAGCAATACATAGGAAGCAGAAGAGACCCAGCCTATCTCTTTGAAAGAGCCAACGCCGCCTGCCCTCTCTCCTCGCCAGTACGCATAGTGTGTCCTCTCAAAGGGGAAAAGTTATATCTATAGCGCATAGTGTCGTACAAATATTGGTGATACTATTGAATGTTAATTCAAGTGAAGTGTGTTAATGTATGTGCATTTATATTATAAATTTTTGTAACTGGCACTATGAGATTTAGGTTAAACAGTGAATCGCATTAAAAATTTTGCTTTACCGTTCTGTAACCTTGTGTGAATCAAAAGATGTAAGTATAACAGTTACATTTATGTAAATTTCATTATATGTTTATTCTTTAGAGTGTTAAAGTGTTAACTCTTCATTAACTTTCAAAATTAGATATTCTCAAAAATTGATTTCAGTGGAACAAGTGATTGTATAATTTTTTCACAGTTTCTTTCTTTTGTCTTGGTGTAAGGTTTAGTTTAGATTTAATAATTCAAGTGATTAATTTTTGGTGTTGATTCTTTTGAATTGCTATCAATTTTTATAGAATATATTTGTTTTTGTAAAGTGTGTATTATTTCGACCACAAATACTTGATGCAGTACTTTGCTCGCTATCTCTGACTAAGAACCGAAGTAAGGGGTTGGTTTTAAAATATTTCAAGTAAAGTAATCCCCTTATTTTTGTTTTGAGTAACGTAAAAGACCTTATAGATATTCAGTGTTCATATATATTACCGTCTGGGAGTTGCGTATTGTTCTCAGAGCTTGCAGTATGTTCTCGTGTGTATCAGATTAATGTAAAATAAAACAAGAGCGTTTTTTGGGCTCGGGAATTTACATAATTTGGCGGCCGTAATATATATATATATATATATATATATATATATATATATATATATATATATATATATATACATATATATATATATACATATATATATATATATATATATATATATATATATATATATATATATATATATATATATATATATATATATATATATGTATATATATGCCAATGCTTCAAACTGTAAGCTACATATCCTGGCATGATCTGCACTTATATCATTCGTTCTCTTACAGGTGTTAACCCACTTGCTCCTTGTTTCTTTTTGTTTGAAGAAGGACTGAACCATAAGATCTGGAGTTGCACCCATAAATTGAATAATTCAACGGCATCTGTGTCTACCTGAACTTTTTATTTAAGTATATTGGAAGAAAGAGTTTACAAAATTCTGCTTTAAAACCGAAGACTTGATTATCGCTCTTACTTGCACAAAAAAGTTGATACCCACAGCTGATACTATCGGCTAAGCGACAACTTGCCTTCAACCCGAGCTACGCCATGCACGCACTGGGTCGAATATTGGTTCAAATATTAACTGACTTACCCTATCTGTAGCTCTTGGTTATATGCCTATCTTAAAAATGAAGTGATTTCAACAAGAAAATTCTCCATCTCCACGGAATTAATATTTTAAGTAGCAAGTATCAGGATTTGGCTAATAAAAACTTTCAGAAATCGGACAACACTGTGACTGAAGCTCCCCCGTTTTTTTAACAGTAGTGATAATTTCGACATTTTTAACAAAAAAAAAAAATTCACAATAATAATAATAATAATAATAATAATAATAATAATAATAATAATAATAATAATAGCCTGATTTGAATTGCAAATTTTAATTTAGCTAGCCATAGTCTGATTTTCTTTTTTTTTTTTAATATCATTAAAATCCAATTTCAAATATCCTGTATCAGGTATCATAGTTCAAAAAATTTAAATGATTCTACCTCATTAATCCTTTCGTCTTCCAATCATAAGTCATCTTCCATTGCATATTCTGTTTTCATCGTCTCTGTCTTTCTTCTATTCATCCTGAGTCCAACCTCATGTGTAATTTCATGCATTCTGGTAAGTAAACATTTCAAATCATGTTGTGCTCTGCTAATTAGGACATTGTCATCAGCATACTCTAGGTCAGCTCATTTTCTATTACTAATCCAGTCCAATCATTTACCACCATCCCCAACTGTTTTATGCATTACAAAATCCATGAGGAGGATTAAAAACAAAGGTGACAACACATCCCTTGGAGTACTCCACTGCTCACTCGAAATTCATTTGATAGGGCTCCACTAACTTGAACTTTGCATTTGTTATGCTCATGAATAATCTTAATCAAATTTACATATTTAAGAGGAGCTCAAATATAACGCAGTACTCTCCGCAAAATTGACCGGTGCACACTATCAAAGGGTTTTTCATAGTCCACAAATGCCATCAAAGGTGGATTTCTATATTCTACACACTGCTGTACAACATGATTTAATATAAAATTTTTGTCAGTACAACTTCTAACTTTTCCAAATCCAGCCTCTTCATCTCAGCATTTCGCTAATTTCTCTCTCTAGTCTCTTTAGAATGAGCATACTGTATATTTTCATGACAACTGACGGAATTGTGATGTCTCTGTAACTATTGCAATCAATTAGGTCTTCTTTTTAGTAATTTTCACCAACATTCCTAGCTCGCAAACATCAGGTTTTGCCTCTTCACGCCACAATCGACAAAATAATCATGTAAGTATTCTGCGAGGCGCTTCGGTATCGG
>NC_090735.1:75856133-75863633 GCF_036898095.1 Palaemon carinicauda | reverse complement strand
GTGTCATCTCAGTCTGTAGTTCGCAAGCCACTTGCCCTTTACTCATCTAATTTCTTACCTTCCCTTTTCGGAGAACTTTGTCATCTCACCGCCCCTTATTTGTGGCCAAGAATGATTATCATTGACATTTAAAGTAGAATTTTACATATATACACTAAAATATTTGCTGTGTTGTTAATTCAATCTTTATTACAAGAGCTTTAATTCGCTTGAGAATTACCGAGGACCTATGGCTAAATTGGAGATAGTCATCACCGAGTAGAGATAACGGGATTATTTTGTTGGATTTTAATGCTGATCTAAATAATGATATATTCTGGAACAAAAATGGCTGTAATTAGAGAGACGTTGTCTTTTGAAAGTTTGAAGGATTCGTTAGTAAGAATCCTTGTACTAACATATTTCCGGCACGAAGTTATAGTATTTAGTTACTATAGATCATTATGTTCTGTAGTCCTCCACGTGCATTACAAAAGTGTTCTGTAGGATAATTTGCCTGTTTGCTTTAAATCAACCAAGATATTTTCGTTACCTGGATTAATCATAAAGAAATGTGATAAAAATTGTATAAGAAATCTAAGTGAAATAGCGCTGAAAATGCCTTATTTCTGAATCTAGCTTAGGAATATCTCGTCTTGGCTTCACACAAAGTTCGAAAGTTCTCGGTTGGAATGGACAAGTGAAGGTGTTTCATGCTGCCGTTCAGGAGAGATTTCTTTTCTGAAGGGATAGTGAGAAACTGGGAACCAAAATTGACGGCTTAGGACGAATACCGGCGCAGAAAGCCCATTTATCTTAAAAATACCGAGGATGTTTAATAAATAAACGAATAAAGAATGAATGTAAGGAACACATATAGGAACTTTATCATGGGGACTTGTTTGAATCAAGATTATAATAAGTCAGCATGATCTCAAAGCTATGTAATTTTCTTAAGATATAGCTATTATAAGTAATTATATAATCACTGATAACTTACAGGCAGGGTAGTAGTGTATATATTTTTCAGCAAATTACAGGAGAAGACTTTATGGAAAACTTATTATTTCCTACTTTCATTACAAAATCTCTGAAAATTATGTCGTTTTGAAAACAAGAATCTTTTTTGTATGATTTATCAATAAAGCAAATTTCTCAGAGGATTTGCTAGAATGTAATACTGGTCTCATTTACCGCAATAAAAATATTTTTTTAATCAATTAACTAAACTCTGATTGTATTCAAAGTGCTATGGCATCACCAGTATTTACTGTATCCATCATTGATTATTTATCATGTAAAGTTAATACTTAACTTTCGTTACTAATCAACCTTCCAACAACAACAGCTACTTTATACTGCTGCTACTACCTACTACAAATGAACTAATAACGAATGAGGTTGGCATTATTTCCCAGAACATTATCGATTATCAAGTAAGATTGAGGTAAAGATGCAATATTTTACAAGATGTATCAAGAATTTTCTTTTAACCTCTCTCCACAACCTCTAAAATACAAATGACTTTATTTCCTCAAAACTCAAATTCTTCAGTGTCGGACTGCCCGTCGAAAGGGGTAATCCCCACCCCATCCCCAACCTTCGCCACCAACCCTTCCATTGAAAGTGTCTACTGGGCTCTTCAAAAGAATAGTAAAAGTAAATATTATATATATATATATATATATATATATATATATATATATATATATATATATATATATATATATATATATATTGTATGTGTGTGTTTGCGTGTGTATGTAGATTTTGTGTGTTTGTAGTGAATACTTGAGAGACAAATGATACCATAGTATGAAATATGGCAACTCGATTTGTAATATTTTTAAGCGTTCGCTGTGGTTTGACAAGGCTCCCCCCATTTCCTAAGAAGTAGTAAGAAGACCAACTCTTCATTTGTTTTGTCATGGTAACACTAGAGACCTCTGACGAGCGATTCTCCCTGAGTGTCGGCGGACTTTTGAATCTAAGTGTACATTCACAAGAGGCGTTCCGTATCCGTTTACCAGCGAACGGTTTTCAGTGTTTACTTAGACTCTGTCACGTTAGGACCGAGCAATTTACGATAATTTTGACACTATAAGATGTTGGTTGGTAACTGTGTTGATAAAATCTGTTATGCAACTTCATAATGCTTCATGCACCATGCCAAGAATATTAAAATTGCGATAAACTCACCTGTTTTATTCAATGCCTCTCCAGTCATTTTCCATATCTATTATTTATGTAAATTATTTCTATACATCTTGTTTGCCATGTCAAACATCTCCTCATACCCTTGATAAAATTCAATTAACCTCTAATACATGGTGTCAACAACAAACTAACTAATTTCTATGACTCTATACTATGAGGAAAAGTCGGGGTTGTAGGCCACGAAACGAACGGGTACGATACAGGTCCTCATTCACACAAAACATCATCCACCCGTTGGTTGGGACGGATGGCTAACGTCCGTCAAACCAGTCGAGGTTTCTTGGAAAGAAAGCCAGGCCGACTCGGACGGCTGACGTCCGAGGGCTGCCGTCAGCCTAACGGGTCGTGTGAACAGTTACATATGAATACATGTAAGAAAGCTAGACGCCGGTTAACCGACGGCCAGCCTGTCGGAAAGAAAACAGGTCATGTGAATCGGTCTTTAGGCCTATTATGCATAGTTTTTAAATGGGAAACCATAAGCATATTAGCTCTGTAAGTTTAAAACATATAAATGATGTATAGATAAGACATTTAATAGAAATAAAACATATAGGAATGTTTGATATTAAAGATACCTATGGGGGAAATAATTCCGGAGAGGCCTCTTCATTTCTGATTTCCGGACCTGAGCCTGAAGGATAGAGCGCCAACACTCTCACACTTGACAAACTAGAGAACCGCAACAAAGACAATTTGCTTTCCTTATACACGTTCAAGTCCAAAGATTATTCTATACCGGGACTGTCGGCACCGATATCACCTTGATATTCAGACGCTACTCCAGGGAGCAGAATAGTAAATCCCAATCAAGTGTGGTTGAACTGAATCAGATACGTTAACGACAGTTTCACAAAGAGTTAAGGGGAGCAGTACTGTAAAAGTCAAAACTACCTAAGGACTACCGGGAGGTAATAACGTAGAACATTACAATAATGGATTGACACCGATAGCTTTAGATTGACGTAAATATAAGCTTACCCTTAGGTCATATCTCACCTCATGTGATAACTCATTTAGTCATTTCAAAACGTAAAGGTAAAGTTAAAAACAGCTAATAATTTTAACCTAAAAATGGCGTTTATTTCCATAAAGTACAACAGGAATTTTCACCTAACTGACACAGGAAAAAACAGCAGAACTACCTAATTGAAATTTGAATAAAGACCGCATGGCATGTGAAAAGTGAAAAATGCCAAGAAAATGGTCAAATCTATTAAATCATAAATCAATAATCAAATGACTAATCAACCAATGGAAGTAAAAATGGTGACTGAAATAATACCAAAAGTTCTACTCACCACTTTGAACACATTCGGGCAAAAAATTTCAAACTTGATAGAGGGGAACGGGAACATAACTTATGTTAATGAACACGCCACGAATGATTAAACCAGACAGTTTGAACATGACTTACACATCGTCAAATAAAGGCTAGAAAAAGAGGGGGGACAGTTCCTTGGCCAAGGTTGAGCACCGTTAATTAGTACTCACGCTCTTGAGGGTTGATTGTAGACTAGTGGAAGCATCTTGTGAACTGTTAAGAACACGGTGCATCTTCAGTTCTGCACAGTCGTGTTTCATCTTCGTATGCCTATCTTCTAAATAATGGCTCAAGGTAAGGCATACTGTTGGTCAGTAACTGCTTGACCAACAGGTAGTTGTACCAATGCCTATGTTAAAACGATGTCTCAGATGAAGAGGCTATGCCTACGTCCGCCTTCCCGCTTCCTGGTTTTTAAGTGGGCCGCTCACATGCTTCTGCCGCTGATCTGGTTCGAGCCGGTTGAGTCTTCTTCTTCAAATTTCCATGAGTACGTGGTTTGCTGAAGGGTGCTTCTTCAAATTTCCATGAGTACGTGGTTTGCTGAAGGGGGCTTTTTATAAACACAAGGATCATTCTTGAAGTTCCAGGGTAAAGTAATTATAAAGAAATCCTACTGTCTGGCCTATAAGAATTAATATACATACAAAAAAATTAAGTGGCGGTTAGTGATGTTCAATAACACAAAAAACATCTGTAAATAGCAATAAGCTAAGATCAATGAGTTACGTAAATTAAAGAGTTACTTAAACACAAACCAATTGTGGTTAAACATCCAAAGCTTCAAGAGCATTTGTAACAGAACGCAACCAAGCGCTGACTTTGAAAATTGTCGACGGTCGGTTACATCGTCAGAGCAATGTACTGTGAGCTCACGAAATGAGAGAAAATCGTCTACAGAGGAATGAGGTGATGAAAGGTAAAGTATTACAGGGGAATGATGGACATGTTAGCAGCAATGAATATATAACGGTATAATAATGTAGGTTACAAGGAAAACAAAAGAAAAAAGAGATGTGTAAAACCCAGAAAATAACAAACAAACAAAAAAAAAATGGAATAATGGGGGTGACTAGAATAAAGAGTGGAAAGAATTTCCACAACCTAGGGACCTAAGCTTCATGTAGCACTATACTTGTGTTTTATTTGTCTACATTAGTGTTATATGAAGTACAGGAGAGAGAGAGAGAGAGAGAGAGAGAGAGAGAGAGAGAGAGAGAGAGAGAGAGAGAGAGAGAGAGATTATTTTCTTTACAAAAGAACTGGTAAACTTTTTCTCAAGCGTAAAATATTGGAGAGAGATTTAGAAGTAGTTACAAGGATTTTGGATGTCTTGAAGACTTTTCAGTCCGTCCGAGGAGACTCCATTTGTTTACTCAAAGTGTTTAGACAGTTCTTATAATCTTGTCCAACCTGTTCTTAAATTAGTTTACCGTGTTACTGTTTCCTACATCCACAGGCAGTCTATTCCAAGTATTTGCTATTTTGTATGTAAAGAAATTACCACATTGAGTGATTGTGTCTTATCCATTCCAGCTTGTAGGCCTATCCGTTACTTATTGACTGATTTACGCTAAACGTGAATAGATTGTTGTAATCTATATTTTCCATTCCTTTAAGAATTTTGAATGCCTGTATTAACTTTCCCCTTAGTCGTCAAGTTTGTAGATGAAATAAGCTCAAACGTTCCATCCTCGCTCTATATCCAAATTGCCTTAGTGTTGGAACTAGTTTGGTGGCCTTAGCTTGTATTACTACCAGTCTATCTATATCCCTCTGAATATTTGGAGCCCATAATTGGACTCCGAATTCTTGGTGGTGTCTTACTAGAATGTGTACAGCTTTAGTAGAGTGTCTTTATTTCCGTACTTTAGTTGTCTCTTTACGTAACATATTAGTATTTGTGATTTCTTTTCAGCTTTTATGCTCTGTTTGGTGAACTTCAAATCCTTGCAGATAATAACGCCGATATCTTCCTCCTGGTCCACGCTTTCTATTTCATTACCCAAAAGAGAATAATCTGATTTGGGATTACTATAACGTATGTGCATGACTTTACAATTCATACAAGTTGAAAGGCATTTGCCCTTCTTTGGACCATTCCCTTAGCTTCCTTAGATCCTCTCTCAAGGCTTCTATGTATTCCGAGTTTACAGCATTTATGCCTGGTATAGTATCATCAGCAAATTTGCCTATCCTTCTAGTTAATCCTATATCTATGTCGTTGATATAGATCAGAAATAGCAATGGGCTAAGGACGGATCCTTGAATTACTCCGCTTGTAAGAGCTGCCCACTCTGAAGCTTCATTGATTATAACTCTCGGTTTTCTGTTTGTTAGCCAATTTTAAAACCATTCCACTGTCTCGTCAATGATGCCTAGTGCTCTAATTTTGACTCCTAATTTTCAATGAGGAACTTTGTCAAAAGCTTTTTGAAAGTCTACGTATATGATGTCTATTGCCCTGCTTTTGTCATAAATGCTAAGCATGTTGTGGAAAAATTCCAAAAGATTTGTCACACATCATATCATTTGTCTAAAATCATGTTGGCTGTGTATTAGAAAACTATTTTTTCTCTATATGTTCTGCTATTGAATTTACTATGATTGATTAAAAAATTTTGCAAGGCACTGAAGTAAGACACTCAGGTCTATATTTGCCAGGTTCTTTTGGTCCTTTCTTATAGATTGGAGGAACATTGCCTACTTTCCATAGTTATGTTGCCTTTCTTTTGTTGGCTGTCTTTCAGAGCATTCTGTAAAAGTGGGGGTTATCTCTTCTTCTAGTTCTATAATGTTTCTTGGATGAACGTCTTCTGGACCTACTGAGTCCTTTTATTTTCCTTTTAACATCATCCATTGCGAAGGTGATTCTATTTATTGGCTTGGGCCATTCATATTTGATAGCTAGTTCGGGGATGTTCTTTGATTTTTCACTAGCGAATACAGTTGTGAAATGTGCAATCATCAGTACGGTTTTCCCAATTCATTTGTTATAAGATTATCCTCAGAGTCTCTTGATAGGTTGATGTCTTTTTTTTTATGGTTTTCTACTGTTTACACATGCAAAAAATTCTTTTTTTTTTTTTTTTTTTTTTTTTTTTTTTTTTTACTAGGTGGAGCCGCTCTTTTCTATTCATGGATCTTGGACTTTCTAAATAGTTTATTTACTTTTCGGCATAACTTTTTGTGCTCGGAAATTTCATGAAGTTAAGGCTGTGGACCCATTGATTGATGTTTCCTTTATCCACTTAGGTTGCACAAAGAAAATACTAGGAAATGTGGGATTATTGGAGAGAGAGAGAGAGAGAGAGAGAGAGAGAGAGAGAGAGAGAGAGAGAGAGAGAGAGAGAGAGAGAGAGAGAGAGAGAAATGGGGTGGGAGAAGAAGGAACTGGGTAAGAGAAAAGCAGGCAGAGAAGGAGAGGGGAAATGAAGATCAGGGGGAGAGAGAAAGGAGGATTGAGGGAAGGAGTAGGTGGTGAGCGGTAGGGATGGAGAACAGTGGTTACAAAGGAGAGAGGGCTCGAGTTGAATGGGGAAGCAAGACCAGTTCCCTTAAAAAACATTAAATGCATAAATGCAATTGTCTAAGCAGCATACGTGAATGAAGGGATAAATTACAAAACTCAAAGATTATCCCATCAAAGTAAATGCCGACAGACAATCATGTGAAAAGAAAGCGAGATGAGGTGACATAGGATATCCTACATCTGGACATGGGGGTTAAGAAATTAAGGGATACCAGATAAAGTATGGTTGAGATTAGCTTAAGGTTTTAAAGAATACTTGTGGCCAATATTATCATGGAGAGAATCCTAGAACCTTTAAAAACATGTCCAATCCCACCTTCCTGTTATGTGGAAAAGTAACCCGAAGGCATTGGTTACAGTTTCCATTTTTTTATGACAGGCTCTTTCATCATTTTATCTTGGATGTAGATAAATTTTTCTTGGAGAAAAAGACATTCAATTTCATTTT
>NC_090735.1:75773633-75848633 GCF_036898095.1 Palaemon carinicauda | reverse complement strand
GGGGATTTTATGTTTTTATTTATTGTTTGTTGTTCTCTTTGCATCAATATATGGCGATTTTTCGCTTTTTTTTATTCATAGTTTGATGTTATCTCTTTCAAAATGCTGCGGTTAAAAAAAAAAACTGTAAAAGTGCAATAATAATAATAGTAATAATAATGATAATAAGAAGAAGAAGAAGAAGAAGAAAAATAATGCGATGTGTGCATGTTATCGTGTTTCCTAGGAGATTCATAGTGAACAAAGTGCTCATTTTATATGATGGTGTCGTGACCTATTATTTTTCTGAAAGTATCTGACAACAATCAGCATTGCTAGATAAAAAATCGCAAGTGGGAGACTAAACTAATCTTTGAGAGAAGATTTTGGTAACCAGGCATTCGAAAACCAAATCAAGCGACAAACAGCGAATAAAGAACAACGTCGCTTGAAAGCTTGCAAATATACGAGCAACCAAAATTTATTGAGTGAGCATGGAGCGAACATTCCTGTGACAAATATATTTGCAGGTCACCCACCTCTTGGCATTGTTAGTCAGCTTGTCATATATAAGAAAGCCATATGGGCATTACTAGTTAGGTCTTACAATGCATGTAGAGTGGCCACAATATTAGTTGTGCAATGCACCTACCGCCACCCCATTGCCGCCCTGCCATGGACCTTTGCAATACCTAAGGCCACCCATCATGACACCAACCAGGTCTGCTGCTGTTCCAACCAATGCCACCTTGCCCATAAAGGACGTGAAAGGGATGATGGTATCCAAAACTCCAGTCCACTGCCAACCCCCCCCCCCCCCCCCAACACCATCTGCAACAACCAGGGCCAAAACCACGACAACCGATATCAGCCAAAATGTGTGTTGCTAGATAAACTGTCAGACACAATGAGTTCTCGACCATGCAAGCCTGCCAATCATGACCACATGGATGATGTTATGGTCATAGCACCTGAGGATGTCTCCCCACCCCAGGTGCATTATGGAGAGGTGAACTAGAGACAGAAGAAACCCCACCAACATTGATGGAGTACATGCCATGTTAGATACGTCCTTACCCGGTAAGCACAGGCCTTAGCCATCTGACCACACTCCTCCTTCCAGTGGTATACAGTTGCAATGAAAGGGAAATCCAGGTCCAGGATCTGGTGCACCATGGCAGAGTAGTCTCTGATGAGGCTGCATGTCACATACTGCTGTAGAGTCATTGTGGGTTTGGTGCTTGTTGAGTGGTGGGTGGGGTTCCAGGGTTGTCTTGTCACAGCAGAGGTCTGCTGCGTTTGATTCAGTGCCCCCTTATATAACCTACCAAGCACTGAATTTTCTGTAGATTGTACCGTCTATCATCAGTCACTCTACAAGTGTTCAATGGCCGTGCACATGTTCCTGCAATTTTGCTGACATCATGCGATATGTACAATTGATGTTTCCCATTATTCTGCTATGTTCACATGACATTCGCACGTACCTGGTTCCACGTCACTCGTACCTTCATCTTAAACACTTGATACATGTTATTCTGTCGTTCAAATGGTCGTTGAAAAAAACACGATGTCACTCTCACTGTCTACAATCATTGTTGCTCAACGAAAAAGTTGCAAGTGGGAGACCAGCCTAATACACACTAAATTAAGCTCTATTTTCAATACTGTATGGATATTGTTAATTTTTATACCAATGTCAACCTTGAGTACCTTTATAACTGTAACGTCTTTCAAGCTACAAGCAAAACTTGACCTAAACAACAAAAGCTGTTTAATGTGCACATGCAATTTTCATACTTATGAAATCCTTTTGGTCTCATATAAATGGTTTTCTCCATATCCTTTGACAATGTCCACCATCAACCTTGACTCACATGTCTTAGCTGCCACAGTGAAACTTCCACCCTTCCTCAGTAGAGAAGCGATTACCTGATTTCAGCGCACTAAGGATCAGTGCTACATAAAGGGTATGACCCACTCAAGCTGCAAAACAGAATATGACCTCGTTGCAATCCCTAATGACACTTTCCCAGAAATTTCCTCAAATCATACCCCCAGAAGCAATACTCATCATTGATAGCCACCTAAGTAGCCAAGCTCTCACAACAACAGTTGGAGGATCAAAATGCCTCGATAGTCCGTAGAGAAGTTATATTTATATGCATTGCTCACCTTCAGCCGACTACAGATGGTTCTCTTCATAAAGTGAATTGATATCATGCCCTTTGGGTAAAAGGCCTTCCAGAACTTGTGTGAATTACCCTTCCTAATGTGAACACCTTCTCCATTGACACCCTTATGGACAGCCACTTCCCAATTATCAGAAACTCCATCAACATCTCCACTCCGGACGAAGGGATTAAAGTAGGTCACCGTCTGTGGAGATGACCTTCGCATTAACTAATCTACTCTTTTTGCTTGCTTCAGAATCTAATATGCACTTTCTGGTGGCTGCTGGTGTCTTTCATTTCCTTCTACCATGTTCCCTCTTAAAGGTGCTACCACATTATTGTCAACCTGCTGACATCTACCTAGTGGCCACCAATATATCTGCTCTATTAACTCATGGATATGATATGCTGACACTGTTGTTTGGGACCAACCACTAACAGTGAAATTTAATTGTTGTCAAGATTACGCAACTTCTCATTGGTGCAGATTTCTTCACCCATTCCCACCTCATAGTTGACGTTACACATCAACACTTAGTTACTACTGCCTCTTACTTATCTACACCTTTATCACCTGTTCACTCCGACCTTGCTTTTCACATCAGCATATACATGGATGCCTAAGCCGACCTCCTTGCATTATATCTAAACATCTTTCACTTAGAACTAAATCAGAGGCGTACAGTTCCCACCAAGCTCAGTATTTATCACCACATTAATATGACAGGGCTCTCTCTATTCGCAACATTACAACATTTGGCCACAGACCATTTGACAGCAGCCAGATTCACATTCAACGGAAAGGAAGAAATGAGCCTTTGTCAAAGGCCTTGAAACTTTTGGACGTCGGCCTCAAACATTGTGATGAAGATGGATGTAGCCCTACATCCTTGTGGGGATTATAGGAATCTTAGCATGCAGATAGAACCATACCACTACCATCTCCCAACATTTCCAACATCGCTACCTAGCTTCAAAGTGATCAAGTATGCTTTATGCTCAACTTTCGGAATAGGTATTATCAGGTCCCATGAACAGAAAGCATACATAAGACTGACATCAGCATCCCATTCATTACATACTCTTTCGATTACTCCAGCTCTGGCCTTCGTATTTTATGGACCATATTTCAGTATATTCATGGATGGCTTCTTAGAGGACTTCCCATTCTGTGTATGTTACATAGATGACATACAATATTCTCCCACTCCAAAGAAGACCAGCTACCTCACCTACACATCATCCTCAAAAGCCTGCATCAGTATGGTCTTCTAGTCAGGTATGGCAAATGTGCCTTTGATGCAAAGGAAACGGAATTCTTGGATAATCACATCACTTCTGAGGGTGTTACACTAACTCCCGGAGAAGGTATCAGCAGTGCCGAAGTTCCCACACATCCTAGACCACCAAAGAACTGCAGCTCCTAGGCATGGTGAACTGCAGTTGGTTCTCAATATTCACGGGTTCTATCTTTGTAGATTTTGTCTTTCTTGATACAGAAAACTGAATAACCTATCAAGTAAAATATTACCTGTTCGCTGTTTTGCAATAAGTAATCTCACGGGCCAAGGTTTTTAAACCGACCACATGAAGCAAAACAGTTCAACTTTATAGCTAAGACATGTAAAATATTCAGTGAGAAATCGTCTCTATAGTAATTATAATACAGTAATAAAGATGATTAAAAGAAGTTCATACATGAGTTATGTTTAAGTGATATTTGATTTGCAATATATGATACTGATGAAAAATATGAAAAGATTATCTCTCTCTCTCTCTCTCTCTCTCTCTCTCTCTCTCTCTCTCTCTCTCTCTCTCTCTCTCTCTCTCTCTCTCGCACTATGAAAAAATGTAGATTTTGAAATTGGATTATTTTCGTTTGATTATTGTATTCTTGAATAATTTTCTATTAGCAGTTGATTATTTCAATGAAGAAAAATTAGAATTTATATAGAATTATCGGTAAATTCTGTATGTGTTAATCGAAAAAAATTACACTCTTTTTAAAGTATATCTTTTTTAAATTACCATCACGTGATTATATGAAATTATTTCAATTGTAATTATCTCAAGTTTCTATAAGTTACTTTGATGCACTAGATTGAACAGGAAATTATTTTCTCCCCTATCATTTCCCTTAGTGCATAAATCAGTCATAGCCGTTAACCTATTTTTTTAATCATGACCTCCGATAAGTAATTAACAAATTGCTGGGGACTGGAAATTATGGCGGGACATAGTTCATGTTCTTATCTTATGCTATGTTTAAAGATTTCTTTTGAATGGTGACATTTTCACCGTTAAGAAATAAGAGAGATAAAAAAAAAAAAAAAAAACATTTCATTATGAAACAAAGGAATGATACTCACTGTATGTTTTAACGCCGGGTATTATCATTATATTTCACAGAAGATTTTACTTCTACGCATAATTTAAACACACAAAAATTCTTTACTCATTCTATTTACAAAATTGAACTATTCTCTTGTTAATATATTATGCAAGAAGGAATGAAATATTATTAAAAGGAAGTAATAAGCTGAAAATAATTATATAAAAACGATGAAAAGAAGGTATTTGATTAAAATGTAATATTGAGAGGGTGTTAATCTACATACCTTTAACAATCATTTTTACTCTTTGAGAGAGAGAGAGAGAGAGAGAGAGAGAGAGAGAGAGAGAGAGAGAGAGAGAGAGAGAGAGAGAGAGAGAGAGAGAGAGAGAGTTATTGTAGCTCGTCACAGATTTTCTGCTAGAAATTTTTAAATATTAGTAATGTTTTAGTCAATTTTTATATCTTATTTTTTTTAATTAGTGGTAGGATAAATATTCATACGTTTCTTGAAAACGAACTACAAATAGTGTATCTACAATATCATACCTAAACCAAATAGTTTAAGCAGACATTATCACATTCTGAAAAATCATGAATCTTAAAAAGATAATTGTGATTCATTAAAGCATTTTTTTTTTATTTTGGTGCATTTCAACAATCAGCTATTAGTGACTATTTTACTCTGTAATATCAGCTAGTGTCAGATATGAACGAGAGCTTTCTTGTTACTTGAATTATATTTATTTTAATGATTATTTTAATGTTGTTACTGTTCTTAAAATATTTTCTTTTTCCTTGTTTCCTTTCCTTAATGGGCTATTTTCCCTGTTGGGGCCCCTGGGCTTATAGCATCCTGCTTTTCCAACTAGGGTTGTAGCTTAGCAGTTAATAATAATAATAATAATAATAATAATAATAATAATAATAATAATAATAATAATAATACATAGTCTGTTGATGACTTTCATGTTATTAGTCGTCCTACCTTGTACTGAAACTGTGTTAATATTGTACAATTACCTCCTAAAAGTAGTATGAAATAAAATACCATGAAATAAGGCACAAGGAAAGAATATAGGGCAATAAAGTGGGTTACTTAGTGGGCTCGTCATCTGTAGGTAGGCAATGGTCAGTGAGTTGCTAGGTTATAAGTTAACCCACCCTATGGCTGCAAGCATTCGCAGATTCTCGATTTTCACGCCTGCCTCTATTACCTAACCCCTGTGAAAAAGGAAGGACCGACTGTATCTTCAATGATTTTTGCTAGTGTGCCAAAGGGCAGTTACGTTGTAACTGAGAGGGCAGGTGAATGCAACTAACTTTATTTCAACGGATTATGAGTTTATATACTAGCCGTCGGTGAGCAATATCATCCAGAAGGGGATAATGTGAAAGGAAATCCGGGCCGAGGATTGGCAATGTGACGTCAGCAACAAGAAACTTCTATCGATATTAGGCACTTCCAAACGATTATGTGAGGTTCTCATAACCATAGGCGGTTATCACAGATCCGTTAACAGCTACCAGGCAGACGTTGGCAGGTTTAGAAAGACCACATCATGGACTGGAGAATGGCCTTGGCAGAAAAGAACGGCAAGCCATCCACAAACAATGGTTCACTTACACGTATTTTGGCTACTGACAACAGTTTGCATATTTCTTCGAAGCAGCCCTGAATGAGGAGTGGATAACTGCAACCTATTGGCTGTGGATGTCGTTGGTTCGAGTGAGAGTGAGCAATGGGTGGTGGGTGACTTTGTCGCCGCTCCAGCATATCACGGGGAGGCCTTCTGTTTCCTATCGTACTCATGTCAGCTTCGGACGATGTTGAATAGTTGTCCCCTTCGTCAGGAATGGAGTTTTTTTTTAATATACAAAGTAGGCAGTGTAGGTTATTAATATATGCTTTAAGTCTCCTACAGTTTTGAAATGGTCTTGTATTGCTGCATCTGTATTAACAGAAACCAGTTCCAGACAGGCCAACACGGGAGTCTTCTTCTTCTTTAACTAACGCTTTTCCCGCTATGCAGGGTCGCTATTTCTTGAGAGCCATTTGCAGTTTCTTCTGTCTCCAATGTCCTCCACTCTGAGATCGTTCTACATATCTGAAGTTACACACCCTATCCCCATTCTCTTTGGTCTCCCTCCTCCTCCTACCTGGAACATCCATCTCCAACAACCTCCTCCTAACATGCTCCTGGTCTCTGGTTATGTGCCCAAATCAGTTGAGTTTTTTTTTTTTTTCTTGTATCTTCTTTGACACCTCTGTAATCTTTGTTGTTCCCCATACCAAGTAATTCCTAACCTTATCCAGTCTCATGATTCCAGCCATTCATCTTAATACTCTCATTTCTGCAACATCCATTTTCTTTTCAAATATCTTTTCATGGGCCAGGTCTCTGCACCATATGGCATGGCAAGTCTCAATACAGTTTTATGTACCTTTCCTTTTAACTTCAAGTTCATCCTTCGATCACACAATACTCCAGACACTCTTTTCCAATTATTCCATCCAGCTTGAATTCTACTGTTCAGTTCCATTTGGAACTCTGCTGTTTCTTTCACATATAAGTCTAGGTACTTGACTTTTTCTGTTCTCTTTACTATTTCGGCCAGCAAATATATGTCATTAAATTGGTTCTGCAGGTGGTAACACATATAATCAGTTTTTTTTCTAATGATCTTTAGCCCTTTGCTCTCCAATTCCTCTCTCCATCTCTCCAGCTTCCCCTCCAATCCTTCTCTGGTTTTGTCACACAGGACTATATCGTCTGCAAACTGCATAGTCCATGGTGACTTTTCCCTCACTCTTGCCGTAATTATGTACATTACTATATTAAATAAGTAGGGGCTTAATGACGGCACTCCACAACTGAAATTTTCAGCAGAGCTACCAAAATTTTAAGTGCTCTGATCGTAGACTTTCTGAACATGTGTTAGCGAGTTTGAATATCGAATTTGAACTACACCATTAAAACACCTTTTTTATGCTATTGAGACGATATAAAAGACAGTTAAAAGTTAGTTCGACAAAGCTATAGGCAACCACCGTGTGTTTGCGATGGTAGCCCGGGGCTCGTCCCCCTCCATCCTTACAGACTCCCCTTGTGCAAGAGTGGAGAGAGAAAGGATAAAGAAGCCAAGAGGTCTCATCTTGCGGAGTTACAGGAATAAGCCAACCTCAACCACCCAACGGGACATGGAACCAATCCATGAAAACTCTAAAGACAAGCAAGAAGAGATTGAGCAGCACCTAAACAACAACAAAGAAGAAGCAGCAAAAGAAGAAGACAGCCAGGATACCACCACTTATCCTGCCCGCAACCACTTCCACAGTACACCACCACCAACAGCACGTCAACCCAGCCAACCAGATTCAGGCTCACTTCGGGCCCCAACACAACCTTCTATGCAGCCATTGCCGCCATGGAGGCCAATAGTCCACACCTGAACATGACAATTTGACCAAATCGTAGTGTACAACTTGTCATCTCCGCCCAGGACAACGAAACCAAGGAGTTCCTGGAGCAGAAAGAGAACGTCCTATACCCCAACCCAGCTGACAAGCCGACGACTATCATCATAATATACGACATTGGCCTTCCACTCGAACTTGTGCTGAACCACCCTTCCATTCTCTCAGCCAGGAGATGTGAAGGGAAAGATTCCACAAGTTGGAGGCAGTCATCAAGGGACAACGTCCTCCACAGTTCTCCTTCGGCTACTGGGGAACCTTCTATACAGAGGACATCACAGGAGCCGTTGCACAGGCCCAGAGGTCTGTTTAGTTTGCAGCAGCAGACAGCACCCTACAGCCTACTGCATCACCAGGTTCAAGGCCTGACAGCACACCATTGCCAAGTGCCCCACCTGCCGAGGACCTCAGCACATCGCCGACCTCCAGTGAGCAGATCGTCACTACAACCTGCAGCCAATGTAGAACAAACCAGCCTCCAATCAACCGCACCTCCTGACATAATCCTAACCCCTCCAGACGTGCCATTCCTGAACTTCCCTCTCTTCCACATCCTCTCCCAGAACCCAAACCTCAACGTCCTCCAAGACATCCTCCAAAGTCACAACGATCCCCCTCTGACACTCCCACAACTTTTCTACTAATATTTACTTCTCCTTCCATCCCTTATACTTCCTCCCAGCAAACCCAACCAAAACCATCCTCATCCTTTTCCATAGCAGAAACCCACACACCCATCACCACCAATTCCTTAAGTGACTTTCCCAGCCTCCCTAGTCACGCTGTCAGAAGCTATCCAAGCGTCTTACACCCCTCCACTCCCTTAGTATCACCCTCCACTGATTGGAACGATTATGACCCCATCACTTGCCCCATGGGAGTCTTCATAATTGTCATTTCAAACATCCTTTGCATCTAAGGGGCGATCATTTAGACCTTTCCTTCTTGTCAAGCACCATCCAAAGGGATGCTAAATGGCGACTGCATCCTGTGCTAACAAGTGATCACTTTGGCATGGAAATAGACCTCGAATTAGAGAAATACCCTCCTCTTCTCCAATCCCCAAAAGGTGGCCCACAGACCTAACAAACTGGGCAAGATTCGTACAATCTATGACGGAATGAGCTCGTGAATATATCAAGAATCATCAAAATGACATCTCCCTCCCATTACTGGACTTTAAAAAAAAACTAGATTCCACCGCCACTATATCCATGCCTCAGAAAAGTATTCAAGAACAAAACATGCAGATGCCTGGTACTACAAGAGCCGCCTAAAGGAAATGAATGCAAGAATCAACCGAACCAGAAAGCTCTTCAGAAGACACAGAACCGATGAACTTCATGACCTAATTGTTGAAATCACCAAACACAAGTAATGTTTTTTTACCTACAATTAAGAACTTTATTAATAATAAACGGCAACAACATTGGGATAGTTTACTTGAAAATAAGATGAGAGAAATAAGTAATGTTATATCCCCTTGGAGGTATAACGGGATGCCCTGAAAGTCGCAGACTACTCTTTGTCGTCTCTGCATTGGTCACACTTGGCTGACACATGAGTTTTTTCGCTGGCTGGCCAGCATCAACCAAATTGCAACGACAGTTTTGTACCATTGACAATGAGGCCTTTATTGATCGCATGCCCCACATATAGTAGTGAAAGAAATAGATATCTGTTTGAGGCTCGAGGTGAGGATGGCAGGTTCATCCTTGCCAAGATTCTTGCACATGATGTGTCTTACCATGCTAGTAGTATTTTTAAGCTTTATTTCAAAAGAAGGTCTTCTGAAAGATACTTAACTTTAAAAAAACATCTTTGCTTCTATGGTTTTAATTGAATATTCTTTTTTTTCTTTTTATTTAGAATAAACGATATTGGCATTAATGATCTTAGATGTCAGGATGTCAGAAAACCTCAAATCAATTAATCAATCAACCTTACAGGTAACAGTTGAAGAGAAAATAGACAAATGGTACTCATGGTGCCACAAAATCAACTTCAACACATCTCTAGCAAAGATATGGGGCTGGTTCAACAAGATCTCTGGGAAACACAGCACACCCAATCACCCACCCAGACTCATTAACAGAAGCAAATAGAATTGCAAACAACTTTGTTGACCTAGCCAAAGGCACAAATCTTCCTCTGTAAACCATAAACAGGCACAGAACACTACTCACAATCAGGAACAACATTATTGAAGCTGCCTGCAACATGAGAGATGACACTGACAACCCCTGCACCACGGAAGAATTCAACACAGCTCTTACAATAGGCAGAATGGACACTGCCCCTGGAGCCGACCTAATCACATACAGTATGCTAAGGAACATAGGAAGTCCCGCAAAGATGTTGTACTTGCACTTAATCAACAGAACACACACTGAAAGACTCCGGTCAATAACATGGAATCAACAAGACACAAAACTCATCTCAAAACCCAAAGAACCAGACACCTACCGACCCATAGCTTTAATTAGCTGCACCGAGAAAGGAGCTAAATGAATGGTACTCAATAGACTCCAATGGAAAATAGGCCCACACCATCCTCACCTTTATGCCTACAGAAAAGGCATCGGCACTCAAGAATGTATAACCGATGTTCTAACAACAATCAACGACAAAAGACCCTTTGTCATCTCTCTAGACCTCAAGAAAGCCTTTGAGCTAGCCAGCTGCCCAGCTATCCTCTTCACACTTGTGGAAAAAAAGAGTGAAAGGACACCTACTGGCCTGGACTCGGAATTACACACAGAACCAAGAAGCCAGAGTCACCTTTCAAGGAAAACCTCCGAATTCATTCCCCTAGAAAATGGAATGCCACAGGGAGGCATAATAAGCCCTTTCAACCTACTTATAGAGAATCTAGTCACTCTAGACCTCCCAAACGTGGTGGAAATCTTCATATACGCCGATGACATATGTATCATCTGCCCACATAAAGCACACTCACAAAAAACAACCCAAAAGGTACTAGACATGATCCAGGCTAAATGCAAAGACCTTGGATTAAAGATCAACACCAACAAAACCAAAGCCATGGGCATCAAATATCCATAAAACCCTCAGAATTTCACTCTTATGGGCGAACCCCTAAAATGGGTGAATTAATTCATGTATCTAGGAGTAATCATCAGCAAAACTCTATCACCTGACAACGAAGTAACCCACCTCAGAGAGAAAACAAATATCGTCTCTCAGCCATGAAACGAATAACCTCCCTTAAACAAGGAGTATCAAACAGCCTCCTAAGACTGTTTTACATTCAAGTAATTTGATCTCACATCGACTTTGCAGCACCTACGCTTACCTCACTGACTGAAACTCAAAACGCATCCTTAGAAGTGGTACAAAACAATGCCATGAGACTCATCAGTGCCTCTCCAATGTGGACCAAACTCTGCTTGTTAAGAGCCAAAACTAACATAATTTCTCTTTTAGCCAGGATCGACATCAGAAACTGCAGTATCATGTTCAAGTCAGTTAAAATAAACAGAGACTGCCCTCTGAATAATAGACTTAAAAGACGTCTCCCTTTGGCGGAGGAAATTGATACGCCAAATACAGACGCAAAGAGACATCTGGACACACTTAGAAGAATGCAAATGCAAAAGCTTACAAAACAAAGTGGTAACAAAAGCATGATGGCAACATCACTCCTGCCTCTGGTCTCCAGACCCCATCCAGTACAACTTCACCATTCTTCAAGCAGTAAGCAAAGCTCTCTGCACACCAGAACAACTCACAGCAGCAGCCAAAAATGTAAGTAGCAACACCTCAGCTCCCAACATCTACTATACGGATAGATCACTTGATCGTGATATTCCTGCATCAGCACCTGCAGTCGTTTATCCATCAGGCTACAGAGAAAAATGGAGGCTTCAAAACACCGCCTCCATGCTACAAACCAAGCTAATGGCAATTGCCAAATCCCTAGAACACTCGGTCAGTCTACATGGAGGAAACACAACAATTCATACAGATTCGAGAGGAGCTATTCTGGCTCTCAGCAATAAAGAACCCACTAAAAATGTCTACCTTATCACAGCAATACAGTATCTAACCTTAGTTCACCAAAGTAACAACAGGCCAATAACCCTAAATTGGATCCTAAGTTGCACTAGAATCACTGGCAATGACGAGACCCGATCACCTTGCTAAATAGGCCCTAATGTGCCAGACAATCAGTATCACACTTCAACCTTCACTGAAAACCATCAAGAATCAAATGGCAACCTTTTGCAACATGTAAAAAACTAGCAAAGTAAGGTGAGCCTTTCTTGAAGGATCTAGATCAGCAAAATGGTACATCAAAGCAATAAACCTAATACTGCATCCACTTGCAAGAAAAATACTCCACCAAGTTGCAGTTATTATTTGCAGACTGCGACTTGGATATCTGTACAACTGGCCGATCATCGTGGATAACGACGAGGACCCAGCAGCAAAACAGAGACCTGAAAGACTATGCAGCAACTGTCAGCAAACAACTGACGAACCTCTGCAACACTACCTATTGCATTGTCAAGAAACAAGCCTACTTTGACAGAATTTCGACCCTAATATTCCTAAAACCAAGACAGCAACTGTAAAACACATTATTGCTAATGTTGATACATTCTAAGCCTTTCTCTGCAGCTACCGTCCCCCCCAGATAACGTGGTACCAGCACTAGTTTGAAACCTAAGTAACCCCTTAACCTCTTTTTAGCTCTCCTTCTACTTGCCATTTCTCTTTTCTCTTTTTAAATTCAGGAATCCCTCTCAACTATACATAAAATATGAACGCACATAGACGTCTTAATGACTACAATGAACAATTAAAATTTTATCTTTATTTTTGTTCTAATATTTTCAGGTACAGGAATGTTTATTTCACCTTTTCTCTACTACTCACATTCACTAACCAATTTACCTTTTTCAACTCTCTCCTACTCAGCTGAAACTTTACACTATTGCTCATTCTAAAAACTTAAGCTCAAGTTACTAAGGAAGTTCTTTACTTCTTTTAGACTAATATCTCTAACAGAATATTTCCCCACTCCTTCTAGAGCTCTTCTACTCATCAGGACTTACTGCTGTACCTCTTTCTCTCCAACTAAACGACGGGAGCCAGTGGGCTCTCTTGGGGAGGATCCCTCCTCCCCTCCATCACCTTCTTCCTTTTCCGTAGACCAAAAAGAGGCAGGGGTGCTCTAAAATAAGCAAAGCAAAATTGCTTATCATCCTTAACCCACACCTCATCCCAAACCACCTACAAATAAAAGTTGCAGATCATCCCACAACCTAAATCACCTACAACCTGAATCCCAACCAAACACCTATGGGCTGCAAGTGTGCAAGAGCCTGTGCCTGGCTGTAAGGGCCAGGCAATCTCAAAAAAAAAAAAAAAAGAAAAAAAAAAGAATTAGTAACGACTCCTGGTGTAACCCAACCCCTACTTAAAACGTCTCTTTCAAATCAACACTCGTTCTTATTTTTGTGCCTGCTCCTTCATAAATATCTCTGATCAGTCTAACATATTTCTCTGATGTTCCCCTCTCTCTCAGATATCTCCATATCTCCTGCCGTGAAACTCTATCATAATTTTCTTTAAGTCAATAAATACTATATGCAATTCCTTTTGGCCATCTCTATATTTTTCCATCAACTGCCTTACTGTAAACATTGCATCCATCGTGCTTCTGCCTGACATAAATCCAAACTGCTCTTCCCTAAATTTTTGTTTCTTCCCTTATTCTACGCTCTTGATTCCTTTGCCAAAGCTTCATAGTATGTGGGAGGAGTTTAATTGCCCTATAATTATTACATTTTTGCATGTCCCCCTTTTCTTTGAATATGGGTATTAAAAAGCTATTCCTCCATATTCTGGGCATCTTTTCATTCCGGTGTATCTTTTTCATCAGATCCGACAGCATATCCACTCCAAATTGACACAAGCATTTCCAGACTTCCTATGGGATCTCATCAGGTCCTGTAGCTTTCCCATTTTTAATTTTGTCTGAAGCAACCTTAATTTCTTCTCTATCTATATCTCTTACCATTCCTAAACTTATATTTGTATATGCAATTATAGATCTTGGATTTTCTTCATTTAGCAATCTTTCAAAATACTGCTTCCATCTTCCCTTTATATCACTTGAGCTACACATTACCACTCCATCCTCATTCTTTATTTGCTTAATGTGGGTACTATCTTTGGTTGCTTTATTTCTTCGTTTACCAATCTTGTAAATCTTCCTTTGACCCTCCTGTGTCCAAATCTTCATATCCATCATCCAATGCTTGTTGTTTTGACTGTGCCACCACCGTTATTGCTTCTTTCTTTGCTAATCTACTTCTCTCCTTATCTTCTTCAGTGCCTGTTTCATCATACCTTTTCTTTGCATTTCTCTTCATCTTGATTTTCTCTTGTACGTGATTATTCCGCCACCGAGTTTCTTTGTCTCTTGCCTCTTTTCCTGTTGACATTCCTAAAACTTCTTTGCCAACCCTTTTCAGAATACTGCTGTTCTGTTCCCACTACTCATCCACATCCTCATAATCCAAGGTGCCAAGCTCGACTGAAACTATCACTATATTCTGTTCCTTTCAGCTTCCACCATCTTATCTTTGGGATCATTTCTTGCCTACCTCTTATTGTTCTCTGTCTATCCCAGTCTACTGTCAAGAGTGTATGCTGGGGGGTCACAGCTTCTCCTGTAAATATTTTACAGTTTCTTCTCTCTTTTCAATCCACTTTTCTACATGATATAAAATCAATTTAGGATTCTTGCCCACCACGTTTATATGTTTAAAGATATTTTGGTTGTTTTTCGAAGAAAGTGTGGATTACTGCCAAATCAAAGTCTAATGCAAAGTCCATGACCTTTTCACCATCTTGATTTTGATATCCTAGAGCCCTTCCTCCATGTATTCTTTCCAAGCCCTGTCTATTTCTCCCTACATGATCATTTAGGTCTCCTCCTATCATTAACAGTTCTTCATTTGGTATGTTTATCATTTCCTGATCCAGCTGTCTCCAAAAATCACCTTTTTCCTCTTCTGTACGATCTGTCTGCGGTGCATACACACTGATAACATTTAGAATTTCTCTACCCCATTCAATTTTCATACGCATAATTCTCTCATTTAGTTTTTTCACCTCCAATACAAAACTCTTGAGCTTTCCAATTAGTATGATTCCAACTCCATTCCTTCCTCGTTCTGTGCATCCACTATAAAAAATCTATACCCTGTTCCAATCTTTTTGGCTTTATTTCCCTTCCATCATGGCTCCTGCACACAAAAAATCTCGACTTTGCTCCTCTCCATCATATCAGCAACCTCTCTTTCACGTCCTATCATGGTTTCAACGTTCAAGGTGCCAATTCTAATAGATTTTTGGGGCTCGCTTCTTTACATGCATTCGCTCACTATGTAGTAGTCCTTGCCTATTTCTCGCAGAGTTAGGGCAATTCATCTGCACATCCCCTACGGGGTACACCCTAGCGGTCATTGGTTCATCTACAACAGCTTCCATTTCATTGGTTTTGGCGGGGATTTTCACAACCGGATGCCCTTCCTGACATCAGCCCTCCCTATTTATCCACGCTAGAGACCGGCACCTAGCAAGGAAGGCTTGCCCCCCAGGTGGCCAACACGGGAGTAGCAGTTCCATAGATATGTGAATACAATTAACTCTTATGAAATGAAAGGAGGGTTTACCTTATTCTAATACATATCTGGACACCAGAAACTAGTCGGCATTTAAATGAACATATTTTTCAGATCCTCTTTATCACGACCTGGCTTTCATTGTACAGGGAAATATAAGAAGATCACCTTGCATACATTGTGAATTGTCTTGGATGGTGGTCCTTTGTTGATTTTGTGTTTTGTAATTATCTTGGCTGCCCGACTTCATTTTAACTCCAATGTGTGATTATTTGCTAAACCAGCATTATTTATGGCACTTCATCGTCGATTTACCGAATCGTACTGTTAATGGTTCATGAACCATTATTATAAATCTTCATACCATTAAAAAGTCTTGTAAATTATTTGAATGTTCACTAATCATATTAAAGTATTATCACATTTTTTGTTGCAAGCACAATAGATATAAATTGAAAAACAGTATGTTACTTGAATACTAACAACAAAGTAATGATAGCTATAAGATATACTTCATATACTTATAATTCTATTTATAGTAGAGGATTCCCTTTATCTAAAGGCCCATTATACACACACACACACACACACACATATATATATATATATATATATATATATATATATATATATATATATATATATATATATATATATATATGTGTGTGTGTGTATATATATATATATATATATATATATATATATATATATATATATATATATATATATATATATATATATATATATATATATGGCAACCGCAGGAAAATACCTCACATGCCAATATCTACGGCGTATCTGACAAAAACAAAGTCACGCATGGGTAGCTAGATCATATAGACACACATATACATATATATATATATATATATATATATATATATATATATATATATATATATATATATGTGTGTGTGTGTGTGTGTGTGTGTGTGTGTGTGTGTGTGTATATATATATATATATATATATATATATATATATATATATATATATATATATATATATATATATATATATATATATATATATATATATATATATATATATATATATATATATATATATATATATATATATATATATATATATATATATATATATATATATATATATATATATATATATATATATATATATATATATATATATATATATATATATATATATATATATATGATATATATAGTATATGATATATAGGATAATGGAAGTTGATGTGATGTGTTGCGATCATAAAGTGAATTGTGAATGTTATAAGCTATAGGCAATGGTTGATTATTGCAGATGATACTGATTTAGAATAGATTGTGAGAAAAAAAAACAAAATAAAAATGATGGGGTTAATTGCAAAAGGATATGGGTCATAGATTACAAGAATCAAGAAAAGTATCAGGTTAAGTGTTATATGTCGTGAAGCTACTTCCGACGTATGTGGAAACAAGAGTGGTAATACATTAAGTAACTGTAAAGTCAATTATCTTTTACGTAAAGAAAGTTTGGATGTTAAATTCAAATGAAAGGAAAAAGGTTAAAACAGTTACTATATATAATTTAAGTTGAGGGTATATAAATAGAAGTGGTAGAAGTTAGCCATACAGGAAAGGACTCAGGATGGATCAAGAGTAATGTGTTCCTTCTGTTGTTTTTCTCTTTTGTTAATGGTACAAGTATATAAACTTTTAGGTACAGCAATTTTACTTCCTATGAATACAAGTAATATCCTACAGTGCCGATATTTGTTGTTCGAATAGTGTGGCTACGGACAATTTCCCTATGCACATGCCTATGTGCCTGCAGAAAATTGTTCTATTGACAGTATACCCATGGAAAATGTACTTGCGGAGAGTTTACTTGTGGATGATGTGTCTACGGATAGTTTTCCTACGAAATGTTTTGTCTAACGGATGTTAAGGTTAATGAATATTTAACAATGCTGAAAAACAAGAGTACTCTAACAATGAATTCAGTGTATAGTGAATCTCTGAAATGAACACTGAATGATCATTCGTAAGATTAGAAGAAAAAATAGATGATGATTAACAAATGCCTGAAGCTGGATAACAACTATTATAACGAAAATGAATTACCACTCACGGGTTGCTTGGTCTTGTAGCTATATATTGTACCACTCGTGTGTCACACGATCGTGCATAGTAAAGACATTTCTCTTTTTTGTATATATTACCCTTTGTATCTTCGCTCTCCCCTCGCACTGACAGCAACTTGTATTAACATGTCTGCCTATTTCATTGTTAACTGTTAACAGAACCGGTTTCCGGTTGGACAAGAAATAGCATGTTTGTATTTTGTGACCTTCTTGCTGGGATCTAGTGTGTATATATACCCGGTGTCTATAATAAAGTACTCAGCGTTTTTCATCCCTCTTTTGAGTCACAACCTACTCTTGGCGCGTCACAATATACCCAAGATGTGTTTGAATCACGCTACACATACCACATTGCTCTAAATAAGTCGTATAACAGATTATGATATGAGAATAGTTACGACAGTTGGACAGGAAGTTAATTCAAGATGCGATAAGGATACTGTATCGTACTCTGAAATCCATTTGTATGGTTATTTGAGAATGGTTATTAATGACCCAGTTTGGCCATTCCTAATTCAAGAAAATACGTACTTGAGGTTCAAGTGATGATACACTGAAATTATCTTATTTTTGGTATAAAAATCTCCTGTAAGGAGAGTATGAGAGAAGAGAATCTTGAAGAAAATAGCAGAGCGTAAAAAGGAAGGGAATGAGAGAGGGATGGCTGTTCACAGATATCTAATGACGTTAGTTATATATCTTGTTTACCTAATCCTGAACTTATCCCGCATATTGGAAGACATTGTGGTAGGAAAGCTTATGACGCGTAGATTCTGAAAACCAATGTTATCATTTGCAGTGAAATACTTATGGCAGCCATATTGTCCACTACAGGACAAAGGCCTCAGACATGTCCTTGCACTACTATCTCTTTATGGTCTTCTTATGCCAGTCTATACACATAAACTTTCCTAGTTCATTAATCCATCGTCTTTTCTTTTTTCTCTACTTTTACAATTTCATGAGACCTATTCTGTTATTCTTGATGTCCATCTATTGTCTGTAATTCTCATTATATAGGCCTATCCTCCCCATGGCCATATCTTTTTCTCACCAGTTGTTAGAATATCTTCTACTTTAGTGCCCTCTCGTATTAATATTGCTATTTTTCTATCTATTAGTGTCATTTGCATCATTATTCTTTCCATAACTCTTTGAGTTGTAACTAGCTTATGTTGCAAGGCTTTAGTAAGGCTCCAAGGATGATTAAATACTTTTCTTTTTAGAGAAAGTAGCATTTTAGTGTTCATAATCACATTTTGTTTACCAAAAGCTTTCCATCGTATGCATATATATATTTTTTTTTTAATTTTGGTCTCATGTCCGCGAGAAACACTGTCTTTCCTAAGTATGTCATAAACAATATCTAAAGGGTCGTCCATAACCCTCATTTGTTGTCCGCTTTTCCAGTGAACATTATATTAGTTTTCTTTTTTATATTAATTTTTAGCTCTACATATCTGCTTTCTCTAATCAAATCCTCTATTATCTTATCTTTTGCAATTCCTCCCATGATTCACTAGACAGAACTATGTCATCTGTAAATCTTAAGTTGTTAAGGTATTACTCATTAATCCTTACATGTTCTCAATCTAAATTCGTAAAATATACTTCTAAGCATGCTGCAAATAATTCAAGAGACATAGGATCTTCTTGCGTAGCGCCTTTGTCAAGTGAAATTTTCTCACTATCTTTATGTAGTTGATCAATTTAGTTCAAGTGTCTTTGAAGGATTGTCCTTGCTGCTGAGGTTTTAATAGAATTAAAAGCATTCTTATAGTCTATAAATGCCATACATGGGGGTCTTTCATACTCTGTTGATTGATCTATTAGCTGAATAATTACATGGATATCGTCAGTTGTTGAATACCCACTTCTAAACACTGCCTGCTCTCTTGCTTCATTAAAGTAAGCTGTCTTTCTATTCAGCCTAATATGATATTTGAATATATTATGTATATATATTACGGAGAGTAAACTTTTGAGCAGTAATTTTTCATGACTTTTATGTCTCCCTTTTTGTGAATTGGTGTATTGATAATTTTCCTCAAAGCTGTAGGTATAGAAAATTTTTGCAGACATTTTGTGTAAAGTTCAGCAAGTTTTAAAACTATGAAATTGCCTTCATTAAAAACAAAACCTAGCTTAAAACAAGATCTAGATTAGAATTAACTTTAGAACCTGACTTCGTTGAATTCAGTTGCCTAACCTAATTCAGGTAGGAATTCATAATGATATTGGACATTGAACATCCTGAGCGATTCAGCATTGTTGCAACCAGAGGACATCAGTGGGTGGAGGATTATAAGATATATTTATTGGTATCAAGTAGTATTAAAGAAGAATGCATTGCTACTGCATAGTGCATTGTAACCTGCACATGACACAAGTGAAGCTGTAATTAAATAAGGATATTTCCACATATTTTGCTCCTCAAGTCAATCATTTTGTTTTAAGGTATCAATGTACTGTATACCAGATGAAAGGTTAGATGTATTTGTGACTAGATTTAGGAATTTAACTGCTTTATTTGAATTTCTAGAGTTAGAAAATATAAAAGATCAAATTATTGCCCACTGTATGTCTCAAGAGATATAAAAATACTGCAAGATAAAGATATAGTACTAAGGAAGGTATTAATTATAGGCGGAGCTTTAAAAAAATTAAATAGGAACATCTAAAATAAGTAAGGTAAGCTTAGTTTAAAGACATTAAGAATCAGAAAAAGAATATATTAAAGCCTAGGAAAAGAAAATTGCCTAATCCTCTTGCTCATAAATATCAGAATCGTGCCTGTACACAAAAACAACGGACAAAATCTAAATGTATTAGGTGTGGTGAAAATTATCATCTTGCACATAACCAGAAAAAAATGCCCTGCTACAAGATAGACATGCCTGAATTGTAGAAAGTTGGCCCATTTTACAGATATATGTAGGTTTCCTAAATAATGTGCAAATAAAGTAGAAGCTGCAGTCATTACTGTTAAAGGCTAAGAGAAAAAAATGCGAAAATGTTCATGGTAATCAGAATAGGTTAAAAACTGATTTTGCATTTCGTATGGATTATGTCAACAAATATCCAATAAAACATATGAGTATCATGGTAGAAGTCATCATCAATAATTGTAATGTAAGTTGACAAAGAAGCTGATGTATCAATTATGTCTGAGAAAACAGCTAAAATCATTTCTAATTTCTTCTTAGAAGGTAGCAATAGAGTTTTAAAAGGTTATAATGGCCTTAATATTTAGGCGATAGGTGCTTCGAACGTAGAACTACAATAAAAAGACCAGAAATTAGATAGAATACCATTAACTGGAGTTAACGGTAAAGGGGAAACCTTACTTGGTTTGCTTACTTTTTCTTAAAGGTTGCTTCTCTGTTCTTATACAGCATAGGATCCCTACTCTCCACAAGACCTTCACAAGTTCACAGTCATTCTATCATGTTCGTTCCAAGGAATTCAGCAATTCACACTGCATATTGGTCGTTTATTGTCAAATCCACACTATCGAAGCACTTAGAGAACAAGAACGTCTTCAGTTTCCTCATGAAAGCCTTAATATCTTCAGTCTTTCGAATATCTAGTGGGAGCTTTTTGTATTGTTTGGGCGCCGCATATTTAAAAACTTTAGTCTACAGTCGACATATATCTAGGTTCCAATAATTTGAAACCATCTGCAAATATTCTCGTGTGAACGCGATTTGTTGGCTGCACAATATGTAGCAACTCTCAGATAATTTGGACGTCCGGTTCCAATAACTTGATGGTTTATTGTAGGCTACAATAACAGACAATCAGCGTAAATCAATTAGAGCAGGAGTGATCTTTTTTTAGGTGGGACACCTTTTATCAGCTTTGGTCCTCTGTTTATTATGTTTTATAATTTCTTAAGTTGCACTGTTGGTAAACTGTAGTAGATGGAGTGCAATAGTCAGTCATGGTAAAAACACAGTTTATCACAAGATTCTTTACAGAATGATCATCCAGGTACTTCTTTATAAAAGCAATGCTTCTAAGATGGTAACCATCAGTTTTTACATTATTCATTTGGCCATTGTGAAACAAGTTAAACTCATAAGATAAACCTAGATCATGAACGTTACTAGATAACGGAGCAGGGTTGTTATTTATGTTTATTCGAATATCACTCGTTTCTTACACTGTTTTCCTTTCAGACCGGCATATATTTAATCTTATTTTCAGTTAATTTTAGGTGTTTGATTTTCATCCATTCCTTAACACTGCTGAGAATTTGGTTTAGAGTTTCAACAGTGCGTCTGTGCCTTGGTATATGTATGTATGTATGTATAATTTTGTATTATCTACAAATAGTTTGAACTTCACTCTGGGCCTTCGTAGTATTTTCGACAGACCAAAAGTATAGATTGAGAATAAGATTGGGCCCCTGTTCACTCCCTTGAGGTACCCATTTGTTTAATAGTTCATATGATAAATAAGAGTTTCCAATTTGTACACAGTAATTTCTGTTAATAAAGTAGTCTTTCAGATACGTAAAAGCTTGATCTTCAATGCCGACGGACTATAGATCATTTAGTAGCAGTTCATGCACAACTGTATTAAAATCAGCCCTAAAGTCGAGCAATATTAAAATACCACACTTATTTTTATCCCTCATTTCTAGAACTTCATTTATAGCAGAACAGATAGCCGACTCTGTAGAGCAAAGTTTCCTATAAGCATAGGCCTACTGGTTGTCTGGCAAAGCTTTTAATTCTTCTAAGTGACTAATTAGTTGTTCAAAAATTACATATTCTAGCACCTTTGAAATAAAGGATATATTCGAAATAAGTCTATACGAGCTTAATGCCTGATAATCTAGAGCAGTTTTCAGAACTGGTGTAACTAAAGTATTTTTCTCAGATTTAGGAAACTCTCACTCATCGATGCTTGTATTTGCTATTCTCCTAATTATATCAACTAGACTATAAAAGCTTCTTTCTTCAGTTACTTCAGATATTAGCATTGGATCGATCGCACAGTTTGTTTTCTTTGCACTCTTGATAATCCTGGTGACATTGTCTTGTGTTTTATTATTTCATGTGTATCTAGTGTAGCACTAATCTGATTGTAAATATTTGTAAATGACCTAGTTATATTTATTTGGATTTTAACGAATACTGGAAAATTTTTGGTTAGTTCCTGGTCACTATACTCATCAGGTAGCATTTTTTTTCATTTATATCTCTCATTATAGTATTTAGGAGAGGACATAACCTATTTAAGACTGTTTCTGCTTCACGGATCTTTCTCTTATAGTATTCGCTTTATTTTCCTTCTTAGTAGGTAATTATATTGGTACATTGCAGTTTTGTACCCTACCCATGTACTTTCAGTTTTTAACCAATTTCACTTTCTTTCTTTACGTTTTTTTCCTCTTTGTCTCTAGTCTCCCCATCAAACCGAGGAGATTCCTCTTTAACAATTATAACCCTATCATATATGGTCATAAGGCAGTCAACACGCATAGAGCCTAACAAACGTTGGTTACCATGATCGCAGGGAATACTAATAGCATCAATTATTTTCTTTGCAACTTCTTCAATAAATACACAAAGAAAGAAGTTTGATTTATGTCTAAAGTTTATTTTCTTCACCACTGCGTGTTTCTGTAGTTATGCTAAATGTAATGAGTTTGTGCACGGGGGAAATATATTGCATTCCTCTACTACATTTATATCAGATACAATATTTTTCATTCCATCACTTAAAACTAGGTCCAACGTATGTCCAATCGAAGTACTTGTAGTCAACATTATTTACCAATTGATATGATTCCAGTAATTCACTAAATGCTGAAGCATCAAATCTTCATCTAAAGATTGAAGTCTTCACAAATAACTAAGTCCTTATTTACCCATGATAATCTTCTCAATGACAACACTGAATTCTTCAAAGAAGATACTAATATATGCTTTCGAAGGTTTGTAAACTGTTACAATGGATATTTTTTTTTTTTTTTTTGTGCATAAAGTCAAAGCTTGTTACACTAGACCTGCCCTCTCTCTGAATATGAAAGGAAGCATGTGTGGGGGGGTCACCTCAGCGATCTTAGTCTTGACAAAGTTATTTAACCATGTTTCAGGTAATGTTAGAACGTCTAAATATTTCTCATTTATCAATCCTCGAATTTAAATAGTTTGATTACCAACAGATTGTATATTTACATGACTACAGTATCTGACATCCTTAAGTATCCATGGACAGTAGTTGCTGACAGCCATTCCAATTTTAAATCATAAGCTTTGCAATTTCTTGAATTTACTATGTGGTCATTTGGTTTGCTTAACTTAGTGCAATTTATACATTTTACCTCCTTTGAATTATATTCTTTGGTGGAGTGTTTTTTTAAAATTTCTCGCAGACTTCATCATCAGTCTTAAACTTAAAATGCTTGTACCTTTTACAGCGGTAGCAGGTCTTGGTACTTATCACGTATAAGTACCTTATCGCAACATAACTTTGTTGCTATTATCATGAATAGCCTTCCGAACTTCAGGATCACATTTCAACATGTAGTGGGTAGTACCACCTGCAGCACTTTTCTTGACTACCAGACTTATCTTCTCTTCTATTGTTTGAATATGGTCCAGGCAACAATTTCTTTGAATCAAAGCATTTACTACTTCATCTTCATCATTGTATACATTGCATATCATTATCTTAGGTGTAGGTTTTAGTTTTCCAGTTTTCCTCGCCTCAATATCGACAACCATGGTTGGAATCTTGTTTGCTGCTTCCTCTCTGATCTACCTCGTATTAAGAACTGGAGTGTCTTTAAATGCAGGTTCGACCTTATTTCTTATTTGTCAGTGATTTTAGTTGATGCATTAGTAGATTGAATTATTAGTAGATATTTTTCCTCAACTTTGTCATCATATGTTATCTGGTCTTGTTTTGAGTCCATCAGTTTTTTAAGTGTTTACTTAATTGATTCCATATTCATCGCTAGATTACCAGCTTTCTCAGTAAAATCAGTGGTCTGGGGGGAGTTTGCTGCGTCTGCAATTGATTCCACCATTCGGCATTCCAATTCATCAATTTTCTCTTGATGTCCGGTTATGTAAAGATCTTTTATTTTCAATTCCTCCATTTTTCATGTAGTTTTCTTGGCCATACTACCTTCATCTACACAGTAGAGACAAATCAATTACAAGTGTGTGTTACGTCTTCATCTCTGATGTTTGCCTCTATAAACACATACTTCGTGTGGTAGTATGAATTATAGCCACATCTTGTCCACTGTTTTACGTCTCACCTCAAAAATCCACACTGGAGCAACGAGCCATGGTGCACCTTTACGTTTCACTTTAGTCTTTCCATGAGATTAACTAATATTATCAAAGATTTCAAAAATGAGAAATATAAGTTGAAACAGCTTAAGGCAAGATTTCGATAGAACACCGCGGAAACACGTCTTCAGGATCAATCTAATCTTAAATTAGAATGGCCAAGTGTTTTAAAGATGAACACAAGAATGAAGTTTTTGCGGATAATATCTAATCAAAGTTTAAGGAAGTATTAGAAGACAAAGTAGATAAAGTAAAAAAAAAGCAAAGGCTATTTTAGTGTTGAAACCAAGTAGTAATCATAGATTTCTTGCTCAAAGACCAGTACTATACGCATTGAAAAGTACGGTTGAAACAGAAATCATGATGTTAGAAAGTGAATGTTCATAGGAAAAAGTTACATATTCAGATTGGGCTACACCATTAGTTCGTATTATGAAGGAAATTGGTCAGGTTAGGTTATGAAGAGATTACAAGGTAACATTAAATCCAGAGATTCAGGTAACTCAACACCCATTGCCAAATCCGAAAGAAATGTTTGCAACTATATCAAGAAGTATTTTATTTTCAAAGCTGGATCTGAGGCAAGCATTTCAACAGCTCTCCATGGATGAAAATTAACCATAATTATGTAAGGTAAATACATCCTTAGGTTTGTATAAAACAAAGAGATTAGCTTATGGAGTAACTATAGTCCATTTCTTTTAGCGATGCATATTTGCACCGACTCGCAGCGGTGCCCTTTTGGCTCGGAAAAGTTTCCGGATCGCTGATTGGTTCCAGGAGATAATTCCAACCAATCAGCGATCACGAAACTTTTCCGAGCTAAAAGGGCACCGCTGCGAGTCGGTACAAATATGCATCGCTAAAAGAAATGGACTATAGCCATCCGGCTATCTGGCAACAAACTTTGGATAACATTTTTGTAGGAATGGAAGGAGTATTCATTTTTATAGATGGTATTTTAGTCTCTGGTGAAGATAAAAGAAAGCATAGAGAAATATTACCGACAGTTCTGAGGAATTTGAAAAAACCATATCAGAGTAAATAAGAGCAAATGTATCCTAGAAGGTGTTTCAGTGGAATACTTAAGTTTTGTAATAAATAACAAGAGTATTCACATGATCAAGGAGAAAACTAAAGCAGGACAATCAACAAAGGTACCAGAAAATGTTAAGGAATTACAATCTGTTTTAGGTTTAGTAACATTTTATGGGAATTTCATTCAGAATTTTTCTACAATTATTGCACATCCATTGAATAACTGTATAACTTGTAAAACAATGATGTAGAGTGGAATTGCACAAAACATTGTCAGAAATCTTTTGAAAGAATAAAACAGAAAATGCTATCACCTACATTTCTATCATTTTATAAAATGGAATTATCAGTTAAATTAGTATTTGATGCATCAAACATAGGTTTTGGTGCGGGGTTATCTCATGCAATGCCAGACGGAAAAGAGAAAGCAATTGTAGATTATTGAGCAAGTTAGAAAAAAATTCCTCTCAAATAGAAAAGGGAGGTTTAGCATTAGTGTATGGAGTTAAGAAATTTCATATATATCTGTATGGTAGGAAAAAGTTCAAACTATACTCGATTTTTTTTTAATGAAGTAGACTTGCACAGACTCGCAATAATGCCCTTTTAGCTCGGAAATGCTTCCTTCTAGCTGATTGGTTGGAAGTATTTTTAACCGAATAGCATCATTATTTTCAAATAATTAACATGTGAATCAAAACTTATTTACTAACCTAAATATTTCCCCCAGATATATGTTTTGTTAATGAATAATGTTAATGAATAAATAGATTATATAGTATATTGATGGTAACTGTAAATTTATCAACACCCACCGAAGTCAACAGCAGGAGCTTGTTTTTGGAGACACGCTACATAATTTTCTAACTGTTCACATAGTTTAACACAAATTGGGATGAATTACGCTAAGCATAAGAAAAAATAATATCATAAACTTTATTTTAATACCAGAATCAAATAAAAATATGGAATTAATAAAAATCACTCTTGGTAAATATTGCGGAGAGGAAAAAGAAGCATTCTACTGTCAAACAATGAACCAGTAAATGATGGGAGAAGGATATGGGTATTGCGGTTGTAACTCGGCGGGGAAATTGTGAATTCAGTTATTGGGATTATTCAAGCAATTTATGGAACACTTCAGTAACCTCAAACCGCAAATAGTGCTATTAATAGAATCTGAACCTTTGCAAAAAAAAAATAGCAAACCCTTTCTATACGGACTTACATCAGTGGCATATGATGTACGTCTGTATAGATTTTTTTTTTTTTTTTTTTTTTTTTTTTTTTTTTTTTTTTTTTTTTTTTTTTTTTTGTAACGGGTCAGATGCTATTAATAGCACTTCTCCCTTCATTTACCGCTTCAGCTTTTGACAGCAGGGTCAGGCTGTTCCTTTTAACTCACGTAATTTTCACCAATAACGAGTTTTATAATTTCCATGCTTTTAGCAGACTTCGGTAATCAAAGATAGTTTATAATGACACGTTTTTTTATGAATAATGCAATTTATCCCAATTGTGTTAGAATATGTAATACGCATCCAAAAACCAGCACTTGTTGATTTCAGAAGATGTTATTTAGGCTTACCATCACAGTACATTATTATCTCTTTATTCGTTAACATTATTCATTGACAAACCATGTATCTGAGCAACAAATTTAAGTTGGTAAATAAGCTTTAGATTCACATTACTTGGTAATTATTTGAAAACAATAATGCTATTCGGACCAAGATTTTTTCCGACCAATCAGTAACTAGGTGTTATGTATTTTGCACTGTAATACTATATGAGCTACGGGTATTAAGAGTAATTTTGCGCAGTATTTCAATAATAAAACATGTTTCAGCATAGTTTATAAGTGTAGAAGCGTATGTTATGAGGGATTTGATCATTTGTTAGTTGTCTCAAAGTTGCCCCTCAGGTCAATAAATTTTTTAAAGGTATCAGTTTACAGCACAGGCATATCAGAAAGATAACCAAATCCTGGATGCCTTTGTGACTTGACTTGAGAATTTATCTGTTTCATGTGAATTTCTAGAGTTACAAAATCTTATCATAGAACAGGTTATTGCCCATTGGACATCACAAGAGCTAAGAAAGAAAATTACTGCAAGAAAAAGATTTAACACTAGGGGAGGTATTGATTATAGGCAGATATTTAGAAACATCAAATAGGCAAAGTAATATAAAAGGTAATTCTACAAGCAATAAAATGGAGAATTCTAAAATTAACAAGATAAGCTCAAAGTTTAAATACAATGAGAATCAGAGAAAGAATACGTCAAAGCTTAGTCACAGGAAACTGTCAAACTCTAATGCTCACAAATATTAGAATCACGCCTATACACAGAAACAACAGGAAAAACCAAAATGCTATAGGTGGGGTAAAACTGATCATCTTGCATACGAAAGAAGGAAATGACCTGCTATGGGACAGACATGCAAGCATTGTGGAAAGATGGGCCCTAAAGATTCCCTAAACAGTACGCAGAGAAAATAAATGGAGCAGTTGATACTATAGGACAAAAAAAATAATGCGGAAAATGTTCATGATAATCAGTATAGGTTAGAAACTGATTTTGCGTATCGCATCAGTTCTGTCAACAAAGGTGCAAAGAAACATATTAGTAGAAGTGATCATAAATGGTAAACCAATTGTAATGTAGGTTGACACAGCAGCCAATGTATCAATTATGTCTGAGAAAACAGCTAATACCATTCTTAATTTGTTATCAGAGGGTACTAATAGAGTTATGAAAGGTTATAATGGTTTTGATATTCAGGTAATAGGTGTTTCGAACGTAGAAGTACAGTATAAAGAGGAAAAGTTAGATAGAATGCCATTAACGGTAGTTAAAGGTAAAGGACAAACTTTACTAGGTTTACATTGGTTATAGTATTTGAAATTAGATTGATCTAGTATTTCGAAGGTTACAGGTACAAAAGATGAACACAAGAATGAAGTGTCTGTTGATAATATTCTATCAGTTTCAAGACGTATTTGAAGATAAATTTGGTACAGTAAAGAACACAAAATTAATTTTAGTTTTGAAATCAGATAGTAGTCCTAGATTTTTTGTTCCAAGACCAGTAATATATGCATTGAAAAGTGCAATTGAAACAAAAATCAAAAGGTTAGAAATTGAAGGTCCTTCGGAAAAAGTTACGTACCTAGACTGGGCTACACAATTAGTTCCTATTGTGACGGAAATTGATCAGGTTAGGTTATGTGGCGATTACAAGGTAACATTGAATCCGTAGCTTCAGGTAGCTCAACCTCCATTACCAAATCCCAAAGACATGTTTGCAACTATGTCAGGGTGTACTGTATTTTCTAAGTTATATCTTAGACAAGCATTTCAACAGCTTCCCATTGATGAAAATTCACAAGAACTATGTACAGTAAATACATCCTTAGCTTTGTATAGGCCAAAGAGATTGCCTTATGGAGTAGCAAGCAGTCCACCTATATGGCAACAAACTATGGATAAGATTTTTTCAGAAATGCAAGGAGTTTTCATTTTCAAAGATGATATTTTAATCTCTGGTAAAGATAAAAGAGAACATACAGAAAGATTAAGGGCAGTTTGGAAGAAGTTGAAGGAACATAATATTAGAGTAAATAAGAGCAAATGTATTTCAGAAGTTGATTCAGTGGAATATTTAGGTTTTGTAATTGATGGCAAAGATTAAGGAGAAAATTAAAGCAATAAAATCAACAAAGGTACCATAAATTGTTAAGGAATTACAATCAATTTTAGCTTTAGTAACATTTTATGGGAATTTCATTCACTATTTATTTACAATCGCACATCCATTGTATAACTTGTTGAATAAGGGTGTACAGTGGAATTGGACCAAGATGCTCAAACATCAGATGTAGATTCAGAATCTATTCATGTACCAGTACAGGATGAAATTAGAGTACTTCCCAATAGGAGGAATAGAAGAAAGCCCCCGAGAGATTAGATTTATAAAGATTTGTACAATGTCAAGTGAAGGGGGAGAAGACTGTTATGTATTTTGTACTGTAATGCTATATGCGCTTCAGGTATTAAGAGTAATGTTGCACAGTATTGCATTAATAAAACATTTTCAGCATTTTTTGTAAGTGTAGTAGCGTATGTTATGAAGGATTTGATCATTTTCTTAGTTGTCTCAAAGTTAGGATCTGATTCTTGTTACTTTTGTATTGCAGTAGGATCCAGTCTTTTTAAGAGTGACGCTCTTTTGTTATCTTGTATATTTGTGTACGAGCTTTGTTTACACATTCTCACTCGAAATTTACAAGTCTCTTAGAGAAGAGCAGTAATGTAAGCATTAAATTTATTTTAGAAATACAGAACTCTCATTCAACCGTACCAAAGAAGATTTGACGACTTCGGACGATATGTGGAACATTCTCAACTAATGAACTATTAATATTCCAGGTATGTTTGAGGTCAGTTATTAACATTAATAACCAAAACCATATCCAATACTTTTCCGAGCTAAAAGGGCACCTCATTGAGTTGGTGCAAATCTGCTCAATAAAAAAAATTGAGTATAAAGAGCATAAAAATTTGATGGGAATATTGGGACCAAAAGCAAGTTCACCGATGTAAGTAGCTGTAAGACTACAACATTGGGCAATTATGCTAGCCACGTATCGTTATGAAATTCAATATCAACCTACATAAAAAAAGAGAATGCAGAAGCTGTATATAGATTTCCTGTAGACAAAACTCCAGAAGAGTTTGATGACAGTATATGTTTAACTGTCAGTCTATGATTTAATCATTAGAACAAAGAATATTGCTAAATTTACAGAGAAAGACCAACTACTTCATTATTATTATTATTATTATTATTATTATTATTATTACTATCCAAGCTACAACTCTAGTTGGAAAAGCAAGATGCTATAAGCCCAGGGGCTCCAACAGGGAAAAATAGCCCAGTGAGGAAAGGAAATAAGGAAATAAATAAATGAAGAGAACAAATTAACAATAAATCATTCTAAAATAAGTAACAACGTCAAAAACAAATATGTCATAAATAAACTATAAAAAGACTCATGTCCGCCTGGTCAACAAAAAAGCCTTTGCTCCAACTTTGAACTTTTGAAGTTCTACTGATTCAACCACCCGATTAGGAAGATGATTCCACAACTTGGTAACAGCTGGAATAAAACTTCTAGAGTACTGCGTAGTATTGAGCCTCGTGATGGAGAAGTCTTGGCTATTAGAATTAACTGCCTGCCTACTATTACGAACAGGATAGAATTGTCCAGTGAGATCTGAATGTAAAGGATGGTCAGAGTTATGAAAAATCTTATGCAACATGCATAATGAACTAATTGAACGATGGTGCCAGAGATTAATATCTAGATCAGGAATAAGAAAATTAATAGACCGTAAGTTTCTGTCCAACAAATTAAGATGAGAATCAGCAGCTGAAGACCAGACAGGAGAACAGTACTCAAAACAAGGTAGAATGAAAGAATTAAAACACTTCTTCAGAATAGATTGATCACCGAAAATCTTGAACGACTTTCTCAATAAGCCTATTTTTTGTGCAATTGAAGAAGACACAGACCTTATATGTTTCTCAAAAGTAAATTTACTGACGAAAATCACACCTACAATTTTGAAAGTCATACATATTTAAAGAAACATTATCAATACTGAGATCCGGATGTTGAGGAGCCACCATCCTTGACCCACTTACAATCATACTTTGAGTTTTGTTAGGATTCAACTTCATACCCCATAATTTGCACCATGCACTAATTATAGCTAAATCTCTATTAAGAGATTCACCAACCCTAGATCTACATTCAGTGGATGGAATTGATGCAAAGAGAGTAGCATCATCTGCATATGCAACAAGCTTGTTTTCTAGGCCAAACCACATGTCATGTGTATATAGTATGAAAAGTAATGGGCCAAGAACACTACCCTGTGGAACACCGGATATCACATTCCTATATTCACTATGGTGCCCATCAACAGCAACTCTTTGAGATCTCTTACTTAAAAAATCAATAATAATGCTAAGAAACGACCCACCCACTACCAACTGTTTCAGTTTGAAAACAAGGGCCTCATGATTAACACGGTCAAAGGCAGCACTAAAATCAAGGCCAATCATACGAACTTCCCGACCACAATCAAGGGATTTCTGTACAGTATTGGAGATTGTGAGAAGGGCATCACATGCTCCAAGGCCTTTACAAAAACCAAATTGCAAACTAGGGAGTAGATGATTACCTTCAGCAAACCTATTAAGAGGTTTTGCCAGAAGACGTTCAAAAACTTTAGATAATATGGTAGTTATGGAAATTGGGCGGTAATCAGTGGGATTTGAGCTACCCCAAACACATTTACATAAAGGAGTAGCATTACCAATTCTCCAACTAGTCTTACAGAATTTGATCACAGGTAGGATCGTATGGGTGTAATAAAGAATGTTGTAAACCCTATTAAGACATTTGGATTCAGTTGAGTGTAACACAAGATTGTATCATGAAAGGCTTAGTAGTTGTTATTCCTAGTTCACTATGAAATAATGTTTTGTCAGAAATACATGTTGATCACCAAAGCATTGTCATATCAAAGTCTATTACAAGGACTTTTCTTTGGTGGCCACAACCCCAGTTTGCTAGAATGTATACGGGGGAGTCACTCAGGTATCCATGGCAAAAAGGGCACATAGATTTTGCAGGTCATTTTCTTACGTTGTTTATTCTTGATAGAGGGGAATGCATACAATAAATGGTCAGAAGTAATTCCACTGCAGTCAAGAACTTGTTATGCAAGTGTAAAAGAATTAATGCAAGTTTTCACAACGCATGGTATTCCAGAAAGAATTGTAACAGATAAAGATCCAAAGTTTACATCTCAAGATTTTAAAGAGTTTTGTAATATAACTGGTATTAGGCATACATTTTCATCAACATATCATCCATCAACGTCAGGAGAAGATGAAAGATTTGTTCACACATTCAAGCATAACATAAAGTGTAAGAAAGCAAATTCGAGTAACATATTTTTTTTTTCATGTATTAAAGCTGTTATTGTCATATAGAACAACAGAGCACAGCAGAACAGGTGAGACACCATCAAATTTGTTCGTGGGGAGAAGGATTAGGTGTAAGTTAGGTTTAATGTGTCCAAGTTTGCAAAGTGAATTAGAAGAGAGAGAGTTATATACAAGTGGAAAATCTTCCAAAAGAATGACATTTTTACCCTTTATCTAATGTCATGGTAAGATCATACAATACCTCAGAGGTGTGTGTACAAGGAGATATTGTTAGAGAAATAAGAAATTTACTTGAAGATGCTCATGTTGGTGGAAATGTAAAACGTCGTGTTGATCAAATATAGCCATACCTAAAAATCGAGTTGATCATTCGAATGTTAAAGATGAAAATTTCTAGAATATTAACCAAGATGTTGAAACATCAAATGTAGGTTCAAAATCTATTCATACGCCAGTTCAGGATGAAGTTTGAGTACTTCCCAATAAAATAAATGAAGGAAACCACCAAATTGATTAGACAAATAAAGCGTTGTATGATGTCAAGCTAAGGGGAGGAGACTGCTAAGTATAATTTTTAACTTGAATTATAAAGCAATAAACACTACATATATTGAAAACAATATCCCATCAGATCTTATTGCCAGAACATGTTTCGACTTTAATTATAATGCATGTAGCATATGCTACATAGTATTGAATCCTGTATAAACTACCGTGAAGATACAATATGATTCTTCTTATTTTGTATTGTATACTGAGATTACAATCTTTTATACTGATCTTCACTTGTTTCGATTTGTAATGTTTATATATTTGCATGACGCAAGTTAGAGTAGAATCGTCTTAGATCTTGCCACCAGAACTTGCAGTAATATAACTCCAGAAATAAATGAATTTTATAATACAGAAGACTTCATTACATCCACCAATATTTTTGCCACAAATAATGGCATAGAAAATTATTTACTAATTATGAATATATTTTCAGGTAAGAAGATGCACCATTGCAGTAATATAACTCATTAGTACCAGCTCAGGTGTATCATTGTTTCTATGGGCAAAGTCTTTTATTTTATCACTAGTTTGCGAGAATAGCATTGTACAAATAGCATCTGCAATTTTTATCACTCCATCTCTTTGTTGATGATATTCTCATTACTATCTATATATATATATATATATATATATATATAAATATATATATATATAATATATATATATATATATATATATATATATATATATATATATATATATATATATATATATGTATGTATATGTGTGTGTAAGTATGCGCGTGCACAAGTATGGATAAGATATTTCTGTATGAGTACTGAAAAGTAAAAAAAAAAAAAAGAAAAAGAAAGAAGTAAAGAAATTCAAATTTCATATCTTTAGTAATCTCTTATGAATAATACTTACAAGTAAACCTCCAACAGTGACGTGTTCTCGAAAACCGTCAGCCGTTTGTGAGTATATTATGAACGGGCTTCCCTCGTCACCCTGTAAAACAAAGTATAACGTTATTTATAGAATTTTGGTTTAATTTGGACAAAGCATATATCATTTACAGCAGAATTTATTTCAATATACTTATTTTTCACATAAAGGTTTCTATGATTGAATATATAACCTGTTGGTTCCATATATTTTCAATTGAATAACCTTTATTGATTTCTAAGAGCATAATACCATCATTTTTAGTTCCTTCACTATAAAATTGATAATGGACTTTGTTCTTTGTCAAAAAGGCTGTAAGCATTTAAAACAAAAAATTAATAGAAATGAGTGATCATCAGGAGCAGAAATTTAAGAATATAGTATCTTTCTATACTCAAACTTATGAAATCCATAAATTCCGAAAAAATTTTTTAAATGGGAGTGAGAATGTTTTCCAATGATGCCGAGAATCTAACATCCTGACTGACAACAAACAGACTGATTCTATCCTCATTCAAATAAAGGTAGGTCAGAAGTCATACAATTTTATTTCCCAATAAAGGATCTCTCATGACACAGTGAGTAGGATACTATCATAATTTGTATAGAAAATGTCAACTCTACGACGACCTACATGGGAACCCAGAAGGCCATTGCGGTATGGTCTTAAGAATACCAACGGACCAGCTCCCAACAACATTGTCTTTCCTCAAACATCGCTGGTAAAGCAATGCTTTTCAGAACGTATTTGCCAATGTCACTCTACAAGAGATAAGCAACTTTTCAACTAGGATACCAGAGTTTACCATACTTGACAAGATAGCAATGCCTATTGCGGACTTCCGATTTTGGAGCAGGCACAACTATATAATGTGCAACCCTGCAAAGCTATGCAACACGTTAGGCTACAATATGCACCAACACTGGAACATGCCCTCGACACCATATACAGTCAGAACACACTCATGACTAAAGAAACACCGGACTCTGGTGTTAAAGTCATCCTTTTTTGCATCAAACTCGAGTCAAGTGGTCTAAGTTTTCGACATGATACACTGGCACGCTAAAAGTTTTAGTTAATTATAATGATGTACTCAGAAGCAACAAACTTTGTATTGGGATAACCTAGTTGTGGTAATGGTCCATCTGAGTGTATCCTATAAAGAGCTTATGGTAGGTTTAAGTGAACAAAAGCTAAGGAGCACGACTGGTCCCATTAATGCAATGTTATTTTGGTATTACTTCAAAGTCTACTTTTGGGCTTCTAGAACTATATTTTTTTTTTATTCAAGAGATAATTGGAAGTTCTCTTAGCATTTCAGTTTTTATATATGTATAATATCATCAAGGTATGGAAGTTACTTTTAAAGGTAACTATTTATTCATACCGAGGTTTTTCATTTTCTAAAAAAAAAAAAAAAATGTACAAGATTTTAGGGTAAAAACTATCTTTTTCACGTGTGAATGCCAAAAGAATGGTCAATATTAACAAGAGTAAGGAACTTTCTCTGAAAATATCATATTTTGAGAAATCAGGGTTAAAGGGTTTTTTTTTTTTTTTTTTTTTAAGTAAGTAAGTGTTTGTATGGTCTTTTATCGATAATTTTCCTCACCACTGGAAATCATGAAGACATAATTCTTATATTTCAGGTATATCTACTTTCCAGTGGTGAAATCCTTCCCTCTAATCCAAAAAATATCGCTCCCCACTCACACTAATATAAACTTCATAACTTGTATCAAATGCTCGCACATGAGCAAGACTGTCTAACGTAATACATTCTCGTCTGCTTAAAGCTCTTATTCAGATTTTATGATTTTTATTTCCTATATACGTATTATCTTTGACACTTTATGCATCTTTAAACATGATCATAACATCAAAATTATAATTATATAGATGAGCAGACAAAGAACGAAGGGACGTGCCTCAAATATTTATTTAGCAATACAATATGATACGAGTAAAAATGGATTATCTAGTCCTCAGAAAATGGTGGAATTATGTATATGGGTTGGTAAAATAAAAAGCTTCCCTAAAATTTAGGAAAGGAAAGTATATAAATAGGTACCTTAGTCAAAAAAGCTTTGCATACGGGACAAGATGTGCTTGTTTAAATGTAGTATATGAAATTACCCTATTAACAATAAAATATATTTTCAAATTAAGAAACTATCAGAAAAAAAAATTACTACAAATATTCTCCAAGCCGTAAATGCAATAATCTGAATTCCCGAAATTTCAAGCCACAAGTCCTGAGTCAAGCTCCTTAAAAAGAAAAATGTTCCAGTCATGTGAGTCATTTACAAATTGTTATTATTATTATTATTATTATTATTATTATTATTATTATTATTATTATTATTATTATTATTATTATTACTTGCTAAGCTACAACCCTAGTTGAAAAAGCAGGATGTCATAAGCCCAGGGGCTCCAACAGGGAAAATAGCCCAGAGAGGAAAGGAAACACGGAAAAAATGAAGTATTTTAAGAACAGTAACCTCATCTAAATAGATTTTTCCTATATAAACTATAAAAACTGTAACAAAACAATAGTAAGAGAAATAAGATAGAATAGTGTGCCCAAGTGAACTCTAGCCTGAGATAGTGGAAGGCCATGGTACAGAGGTTATGCCACTGCCCAAGACTAGAGAACAATGGTTTGATTTTGGATTGTCATTCTGAAGACTAGCTTACCAAAGCTTAAGAGTCTCTTCTACCCTTAAGCAATAGGAAATTAGCCACTGAACAATTACAGTGCAGTAGAATTGTTTGGTAATCTTAGTATTGTCAGGTGTATGAGGACAGAGTAGAATATATAAAGAATAGGCCAGACTATTCGGTGTGTGTGTGTGTGTGTGTGTGTGTGTGTGTGTAGGCAAAGGGAAAATGAACTGTAACCGGCGAAAAGGATCCAATGTAGTACTGTCTGGTCAGTCAAAGGACCCCATAACTCTCTAGCATCTCAATGGGTGGCCGGTGCCCTGACACCTTTATAGCAAATTGTTGTTCATTTTTGGCTGCTAGAAGAGATGCTATTAGCATTTGAGATATAGGCCAACAAAAGAGTTGCTAATAAAATTCCAGCTCCCTTGGATTTTGAATTCAGTGCCACACCTGCAACGTCAATCTTTCCTGATGAGAAAAGTGAAATACAGTAGGCACAGGTGTGGCACCTGAGGTGGGAAACCTGCCCTTAATAAAAGTGCCTTACCAGCCATATTTCTTGTTTGTTATACTTTTCACACAACTGTGCATATCAACAAACTATTGCAAAGAAAAATTAAAACCTCAGCTGAGTGAACTGCTGCATCAACGGTAACACATGCTATTCCTGCTGATGCAAATTTCACACCCAATGTTGAGTTGGTAGTGATGGCAGGAAGGATAACACGCATATGTGCATGAATGCTATTGTAAACTTTGATGCAGAGGATTTCATTAATGAGACACAGTTACTGTAAAATTTCAAAATTAAGTCTGCACTCTTGCTGTGTAGAACTAGCTTAAGAGATCTTGCTAACGTACAGTTAGAGTGCTTACGCTCAGTCCTTCTTGGATCTCCTGCAGAAACCACACTTTATTACAAAATTTATGTTTAGGTAAATATGCAAAATTGTTTTAACTTTCCCTCTCTCCTTATAAGGATTTGGGATTTATGATAGATGCATTGCCACGCCACATACCAAGACCCCTATTGACGAATGTATCAGTTGGCAGGTCCTATGTATGCTGACCATTGTCGGTGCCATTGTCACTTATCGAGGAGAATGTCCAACAGACTGAGTTGAGGTTATTGTAATATTTTCCTCAACATCCTTCAACTCAGTCAGGGGACCAGTACCATTGATGGTGGGGAGACTCCAACATATCCACATATTATCGGCTGCCTTTGTGGGGGCTATGACATTTAGTCTAAGAGCCCCTGCCTGGAGATGAGCTCCAAGCAATCTAAACGAACGAATGATCAGGTGCTACACATTATGCCGGACACGGTAGTACCTAAATACTGATAGTCTGAAGTGAATACCCAATTAGATAAAGATATACGAAAAGATGTTATTCATGTAGTCTTCAACAGAGAGACCATGGAATAGGGCACATGGAAGGTCATGGTAGGGAAGAAATCAGGTCAACCTCTACGCAGAGTAAACTAGCAGGGCATACGTGCCACTTGTACCCACTACCACCGATATAAAAGCATTTTTTTGTATTTTCAAACTAGATAGCCCTATATCCTTTTGCCTCATCTGTTAAGAAACCATTCAGGGAATTCCTGAAGAAGGTGACTTTTGGGATATGCAACTAGCCTACAAGAGAAATTTAGACATTTCCTGAGCATTATTTATAAATTGGTGATGGATAGTATCACTTAATATGATGAAGCTTGACTTACTATTACACTAACTGCCTTCACTAATGCACCCATTGTCCATTGACCCGCTAGGAAAGGAGCAATCTTAAGCCATTTAACAATAAGAAAGCTCTATAGTGTGACATTTTGATATATCCTATGAACAAGGTTGTATGCAACTGGCAATCAATGATAAACTCTCTGCAGATGGCAGCAAATTTACATGCTGGTCACCAAGGACCCAATGCTATCTTCAGAAGGGATAGGCAATCCATCAACTGGCCTGTTAATTTGGGGTTAACTTTCCGTATTAAAGGAATTATTACAATGTTTCCAACGCATACGACCAACTCTACCAGAATTTTTTATTATTACACCACCACCTGAATTTTAATTTGATTATACGGTGGTGGATGTTCCACCTGAAGGGACGTATGTACATATCATACGCTGATATGTTAACAGGATGTTAGAGATAACTCAGTTCTCCAATGGAACTACTTCACAGAAATTTATAACACTACTAAAAGGCTATTTTACAAGGTGGAGATTTCCTAAAGATATATTCTTGGTTGAAGGAATGAATTTACTGAGTGAAGAGATGACGACCGTCTTCAGGAGGTGGGCGATCATGAATTGATTCTCTTTTACACATTATCCTCAATCAAACGACAGAGCTGGAGTAGTGATCAAGACTGCCTAAAGAATGATTAAGTCAAACAAGGATGACAATTTTGATTGTGACAAACCTTCTTGTCCTTCTGCATTACCTGAACCTACTCCTACTTATTAGTAACAAGTCCTCGCCATAACTAGCAATTGGCAGACAGCAACAAAACAGTGTGTCCAAGGCAAAACCTAAATTATTCAGTTGATAGGCATTACTTAAAAACAGCACAAGTGGGAAATCAGATGGCTACAACCGAAAAAACCCACTAGTTGCACCACCAGCACAACGGAGCCCCTAGAGATAGGGGCTCGCATAAAATTTTAAGATTAAATCATCAACTCTTGGGATCTGACTGGAGTGGTTGTGAACTGTCTCTTCCACAGTCAATAGTCAGGTTGGATGGCAGTGATCACCTATTGCTGAGAAAAAGGAGACACAGTAAACCTTTCAAAATGCATGACCTATCCAAAAGTAGAAGAACACCCTTCTTTCCACTACCGTCAATGATCAATCTCTGCTTTCAGCCAAACACATCAACATGCCCTAAGCAGCAAAAAACCCACCCGTTGTAGTTGTCTGATTATTTCTTAGACTGACCATAAACATGAATGTTGTACATTCCAAAAATAATATCTTCTACTTATTGAGTGCTATAGCTGTTACAAATGTATACATTTTTTCTGTTTTTTTCTGGATTACAATCATTGCTTTAACATATGTTTTGATAAGTAAATCATGTAGACACTCATTTACTGTTGTATTTTTAGTTGTTATTTGTATTTTCCATTATCAGAATTTTCATGCGTTTATTTACCACATGTGCTAGGGCTTTCCTTTTGTGAAAATATCAAGGGGGAGATATAAGATGAAAGAAGGAGAGTATGTTTTCCAATGCATTAGTCAGTCTGGCACTTTTAATAATATTGGATACCTGTATCACCGGAAGCCATACATCTTTATTTCCCAATATATTATCTCTTACTTTACTTTGTGGCTGCTTTTCCGGTCCCATACAGCAGGGGAACCCCACTCTACAGGACCTCCACTGTCGATATATCTCGTTCGTTCTGAGTATTCAACATTTCATATCACGTATTGCTCAATTACTGTTAAATCGTCACTGTCAAACGACTCACGGAAAAAGAAAGTCTTCAGTTTCCTTTCCAATCATTCGGATGTATCGTTGGAGCTCAGTGTATAGTCTGGGAGCAGCATATTTAAAGGCTCTGGAGCCTACAGTAGATATATATCTAGGTTCCAATAGTTTGAAACAATCTGTAACTATTCTCGTGTCAATACCATTTGTTGACTGCGCAATACGTAGCAATTCTTTCAAGTATTTTGGACGACCAGTTCTGATAACTTGGTTGGTTATTATATATGTTTTAAATTCAATTCTAGCTTTAATCGGCAACCAGTGTAAATCAATTACTATAAGGGTGATTCTTTCTCTAGGTGGGACACCTTTCATCAGACTTGCTCCTCTGTTTATGTTTTGTACTTTTGGTAAATTGTAATAGATAGAGTTGCAGTAGTCAGTCCTGGTAATAACACAGTTCATCACAAGTTTCTTTACAGAATTTTCATGCAGGTACTATACAAGCAATATTTCTTAGATGATGACCACTAGTTTTTACAACATTATCTATATGGGCGTTGAGTGACAATTTACAGTGAAGAAAAACACCTAGATCACGAACTTTACTAAATATCGGCACTGAGCCATTAATTATGTTCATTTAAATATTACCGAAGCTTCTCTTCAGTATTTCTCTTTCCCACCACCATGAACTCAGTTTTGTTCTCATTTGATTTTAGTTGTTTAAATGTCATCCATTCTCTAACACTATCAAGGATTCAGTTTAGAGTTTCAGTAGTGTCATCTATATCATCTATGGAGAAGTAAAATTGTGTGTCACCTGCAAATAGTTTGAACTTCCCACCATGCCATTGTAGTATTTTCAATAGACCGATAGTATAGATGCAGAATAAGATTGGGCCAAGTGCAATCTCCTGGGGTACCCTTCTGTTTAAAGGTTCATATGATAAATAAGATTTTTCAATTTGCACACAGTAATTTCTACCAACCAAGTAGTCTTGTTGGTATTCGAAATGTTGGTCTTCAACGCCGATGCACTGTAGATAATTTAGTACCAATTCATACACAACTTTATTAAAAGCCGCACTGAAATCGAGTGATATTAAAATGCCACATTAATTTTCATTCATCATTTCCAGAATATCACTAACAACAGAGCAGATGGCTGTCTCCGTAGAGTATAGTTTTCTGTACGTAAATTGGTTGTCAGGCAAAGCTTCTATTACTTTATATAGGAGATATTTATTGTTTTTACTCTTCTTAGAATATTTTATTTTCCTTTTTTCCTTTCCGCACTGAGCTATTTTCCCTGTTGGAGCCCCTGGGCTTATAGCATACTGCTTTTCCAACTAGGGTTGTAGCTTAGTAAGTAATAATAATAATAATAATAAAGTGGCTGAGTAGTTGCTCAAGAATTACGTATTCAAGTACTTTTGAAACAAAGGATAGATTCGGAATAAGTCTATATGAGCTTAAATCCTGGTAGTCTAGACCACTTCTCAGAACTGGTGGGACTATAGCCATTTCCTCAGTTTTGGGAAACTTAACTTCTTCAATGCTTCCATTTGCTATTCTCATTATCATTTCGGCTAGACTAGAAAAGTTTCTCTCTCCAATAACTTCAGATATTGGCAAAAGGATCGATCGTGCAATTTGTTTTCTTTGCTTTCTTGATAATCCTGGTGATGTTGTCTTGTGTTATGTTGTTAATTATCATTAATTTTATCTGTGTAACAGGTGTATCATTAATCTGATGTTGAATAATTACAAATGACCTGGTTATATTTTAAATTCTGTTTTTGAAGAGTACTAGAAAATTATTTGCTAGTTCGTGATCACTGTATCCATCAGGTAGCTTCTTTTCGTTTACATTTCCCATTATATCATTTTGGAGACGATATAGCTTATTTATGCCTGTTGTTGCTTCGAGGATCTTTCTCTTATAGTATTCACTTTTTTCCTTCTTGATAGGTAGTTGTATTGACACAAAATTTTTGTATTCTACCCAAGTACTTCCAGTTTTTAACTGATTTCACTTTATTTATTTGTCTTTTTTTTCTCTCTTTTTCATTAAAGTCTCACCATCAAACCAAGGAGATTGGTCACTAACAGTTATAGTCTTTTCCATCGGTTGGCACATGGTATCATAATCACTTTTACTCACTTTACTATAAGTGGTTTTAAGACAGTTAACACACATAGCTCCCAACAAACGTTGGTCATTATGATCACAGGAAATATTGATAGCATCATTCATTTTCTTTGTAACTTCTTCAATAAATACAGTAGGGGAAAAATTGGATTTATGTGTAAAGTTTATTTTCTTTACTAATGCATGCTTCTGTAGAGGTAGACTACGCGTAGTAAGTTCTTGCACTGAGAAAATAGTATATTTCTCTTCAACATTTATATCAGATACAATTTTATTCATTGCGTCACTCAAAAGGTATGCCAAGTTAAAGTAGTTGTACAGTCGACATTATTCACTAATTGATATGATTCTAATAACTCACTAAATGCCAAAGCGTCAGGATTTGATGCATCGTCCATTAAAAAATTGAAGTCCCCACAAATAACTACTTCATTTTCCTCCATGATAATCATCTCAATGAATGCACTGGAATCTTCAAAGAAGATACTAGCGTCTGTTCTCGGTTTTTTTTTTTTTTTTTTTTTTTTCGTGAAGTTTATTTCTACATATTCAAAGCCTGTTACACCAGTTCTTTTTAACATTTTGAGATTTGAGTAATCTTTATGAATAAAGAGTCCGACACCCCCAACAGACCTACGTTCTCTCGGTAAGTGAAAGAATGTGTGGGGGAGGGGGGGTCATCTAATTTATCTTAGCCTTGTCAAAGTTATTTAACCATATTTCAGATAATGCTAGTATGTCCAAATATTTCCCGTTTATCAATCCTCGAATTTTAATAGTTTTATCACCTACAGAACGAATATTTACAGCCACAGTTTATGACGTCCTTAGTATCCATCCATGATCAGTATTTTCTGCAAGTCTTTTCAATTCCAAGTCATAAGCTTTGCAATCTCTAGAATTTACTGTGGTCACTTTTTTTGTTTAACTGCGTGCAGTTAATATGCTTTGCCATTTGCAAATTACACACACATAAAATCTATAAATAAAAAGTGAAAACTAAAGAATTAAAGAATGTGTCACTTACTATGCAGTTTGAGCCACCAGTTTTAGGAACATGCGTGCAGAACATATCTTCAGGAAGAACTTTGTTAAGAGAACGTTGACATTCGCTTGCTGACTTCTGCACGATGCCCGTGAGAATCTTAGGTGTTACTGTCATCTCTAAGTGAATTAGAAAAAAACCTTTATACATAGACTGAAAACAAGACTTGTATGAAAGGATTTTTTATCGTCTCCTTGTTTAGTACTGATGATTTTCTAATAACATTGAAATGGCACATGAATTACATATCTAGGAAATAGAATTTCTAACCGTTTACATTTATCCATGATTTAACCATTATAATCAGCTAACATTTATATTTTCTTCTGAATAAAGAATATATATATATATATATATATATATATATATATATATATATATATATATATATATATATATATATATATATATATATGTGTGTGTGTGTGTGTGTGTGTGTGTGTGTGTGTGTGTGTGTGTGTGTGTGTGTACGTAAGATTTGATAGGCATGGAGGATTATTTTTTTTTTTTTTCAGGAAATATACAACTTATTACGTATAAGGGTAATATTCGGTACGGTTCTTTAGGTAAATCAAAAATTTCACTTAAATCACAGCACACTCAATGATCTTAGATTTTAAATCAGTTCTGTAAGGGAACAAAACCGTATCCTAAGTGAATTGTCATTCCTGCGAAATTTCCGTAATTAAGAAACAGTAAATCTTCACCTTGATCCAAAAATAAAGCAGTTTAATTGTAACAAAGTTCTTCATTACCTACATAAGAAATTTTGTAAGACCTTACTTTTAGCCTTTTTGTTTTTTTTCCCGTAGCCAATGGAGGCTCCAACGCTGTTGCCGACGTTGACTGTATCTGCAGCTGTGAGGCAAATGGGATTAAGGAAACTCCCAGTTACCATTGGCTTCTTAACTTCTATCATTACTGGACAATGCGATCTGTATAGCTTCCTTCCATCATCTGGGAAAGGATTATTTGGTTACAATATATAAAACATTGCATAAGTTTTCATATTATGTAGAATATTCAATTTGCATATTAAGATTGACGGGACTGATAATTATGAATCGATGAAGGATTTTAAACAAATTTTCTTTTTGACAAACCTGTTTTTTTGTAATTCATTCTTAATACACATTCCTCAGGCATATATATCCTTTTCGGTTTGATAATCTTATACTTTTGAAATTTGTTTTGTTTTATTTTGAATTGCCCTGGCATTATATAGATATCATTTTTCTTAGGGGCTCGGAATCCACCTTTCTTGTTCTTCTTCTTCTTCTTCTTCTTGTTCTTCTTCTTCTTGTTCTTATTCTTCTTTTTCTTCTTATCTTTTTGTCTTAGCCCTTTATCAGCATCATTGTTCTTATCCTTTTGTTTTTTTCGTTTATTGACCTTATTCTTCTTATCATTTTTTCTTAATCCTTTATTGGCATCATTCTTCTTACCATTTTGTCTTAGCCCTTTATTGGCCTTATTCTTTTTATCGTTTTGTCTTATCCTTTTATTGCCATCCTTCTTCTTATCGTTTTGTCCTAGCTCTTCATTGGCATCATTCTTCTTACCATTTTGTCTTAGCCCTTTATTGGCCTTATTCTTTTTATCGTTTTGTCTTATCCTTTTATTGCCATCCTTCTTCTTATCGTTTTGTCCTAGCTCTTCATTGGCATCATTCTTCTTACCACTTTGTCTTAGTCTTTTATTGCCATCATTCTTCTTATACTTTTGTCTTAGCTCTTTATTGTTACCATTTGTCTGATCATTTTGTCTTAGCCTTTTTTTGCCACCATTCTTCCTATCATTTTGTCTTAAGTCTTTATTGTCATCATTCGTTTGACCATTTTGTCTTAGCCCTTTATTGGCCTTATTCTTTTTATCGTTTTGTCTTATCCTTTTATTGCCATCCTTCTTCTTATAATTTTGTCTTAGCTCTTCATTGGCATCATTCTTCTTACCTTTTTGCCTTAGCCTTTTATTGCCATCCTTCTTCTTATCATTTTGTCCTAGCTCTTTATTGTTATCATTTGTCTTATCATTTTGTCTTAGCCTTTTATTGGCATCATCTTTAACTCTACCCTCTGATATATTTTCCTTGAGTTTGTTTGTTAATTGCATATCATCCCCCTTGCGATTTTTCTTGCCAGATTTCAACTCTTCTTGGCGTGAAATATCATGAACTTCGTTTTGGTTTTTCTTTTCCCCATTTCTTTCTTTTCTGTCTCCAACTTTATTTTTGTTTTTGTTTTTAAATGGACGATTATTTGCCAAGTTTTCTACTTTATGGTCTTCATTTTCCTGGTACTGTCTTTCTTTTAAGTCTTCTCTCCTCTTATTTTCAAGACTTCTTTTGCCAATTTTTCTTGAAATTACACCACTCTTTTTAGATAACAATGCAGATATTGTTGTCGTTTGTTTCTTCTTAAATTTCTTTTCCCAAGCAGTTCTGTAAATAATAGATATAAGATTATGTATGTGAGAATGTAAAAAACTATTTCAGTCAAAGGAATTACTCAGAAAGTCTGAAAAATCCTAATTATATCGATATTGATTCATATCTTTATAGGCATAAGCTTATTTTTACAATGGACCCAAACACACACACACATACACATAAACTCAGATTTGAAGAGTCCACTATACACAGCTCTATTACAATTATGAAAAGGGAGGTGCAATATTGTGAGATTACGCAAGGTGGTCCAGGGATCATGCAGTGAGAAATGGGACCACGTTTAATCATATACTATCGTCCACCAATCAACTTGGTCAAAGGATCTTGAAACTTCTTAGGAGTTAGTTGTATATTAATGTTCCGATGTTTTAGTCTGATAGTGAACATGCCCCGGGAGATTTCCTCTATATTATTATGAATTCATAGCACTGTTATATTATAGAAAATGAAGTGGCAGTGATGGTCTTAGTACCCAGGCTGGTCATAGTTAGTCATCAGATTTTAATTCTTATGACTAAGCTTAAAGTTATCAATATTGATGTATTTTTAGTAGTAAGGTTAACTCTTGGCTAATGAACAAGTGAAACTTTGGTGTTATTTTAGGGTAATTATATAAAGTTTCTCATTAGCTATGGATAATTCTATATCAATTAAAAAGACTATCCAGATAGATTTAAAAAGTGATTAAGATAGGAAACAGCTACAAGCTATCTTGGATAAGGAAAACAGGTTAGTCGAAAGAGAGGATAGGAACGATGGGTTAGTTGAAAGAGAGGACAGGGAAAATAAGTCAGGTAGAAGAAACGATAGGGAAAGGAAAGAATACCTGATTGATAAAGAGAATGAAAGAATAAAGTGAGAGAAGGAAAGGAGCTTAAACGATGTCTTTCTGGTCAACCTTTATTAATATTGCCTGGTATTAATAAAACATTCTTTTTTAAGTAATGATGTTTCAAATGATGGCATGGGTGTACAGATGTTATAGGAAACGGATGATACCCTAAAACCAGTTTGTTATGGTAGTAATAAATCCTTTTGACACAGAAAATTTACTCTTTTATAGAAAAAAAAATTTCAACATGGGTTTCACAATGAAAAAGTCCAAGAAGTACCTGTTGGGGTAGGAGTTGGTTCTTCAAACTGATCATTTACCACTTACCTATTTGGAAAACCTTGAGATTAAAAACTACAGATTACTAAAATGGGCATTGGGATTACAACCCTTTTTCATGTACAGCAGACAAAGTGGTCGAAAAATGTTGGGGCTGATATGTTGTTGATGTTGTTAGCTTATGTTTGATGATGTTTGTTCCTTCTGTTGCGTGGCGTATTCTCTAAGTATCATCAAATTTCATTTAGTCTTGAACAAACTTGTCAATAGATGGAGTTATCGGGAGGTGTAAGTTTAACTTCCAGTTTTGTATCCTTGGATAGTTAGTAATTTATAGCATCCCAAGTATTGGGGGAAAATGTAAAACCTTAATAAATATCTACCAAAGCAGCCCTCCACTGACTAACTTGGTATTATTCATTGTACTCAATTAATACTTATAATTCTGCATATAAATTCGTCTTCTTGGCTTTCTGTGCTTTATAGGGTTCTAAGGCAGTGATGATGTATTTACAGAATCCGTCTTCCTCACCCATTACTGCTACTTACTTTACTTTGATGGGTGCTTTTCCGGTCCCATACAGCAGGGGAACCCCACTCTCTACACGACCTCCACTGTCGTTTTACCATGTTCGTTCAGAGTATTTAACATTTTGTATAATGTATAGTTCATTTACTGTTAAATCACCACTGTTGTATGACTGTTGAAATAAGAAAGTCTTCAGTTTCCTCTTGAAAGCCTTAATGTTTTAAATCATTCAAATGTCTCGTGGGAGCTTATTATATAGTCTCTGGGCCGCATATTTAAAGGCTCTGGAGCCTAAAGTAGACACAAATCTAGGTTCCAAAAGTTTGAAGCCATTTGTAACTATTCTCGTGTCGACATGATTTGTTGGCTGCGCAATATGTAGCAGTTCTCTCAAGTATTTTTTTGACGCCGCAATCTGATAACTTGGTGGGTTATTGTATATATTTTAAATTCAATTCTCGCTTTAATCGGCAGCCAGCGTAAATCGATTATTATAGGGGTGATCCTTTCTCTAGGTGGGACACCTTTTATCAGTCTTGCTCCTCTGTTTATTATGTTTTGTTTTTTCTTAAGTTACACTATTGGTAAATTGTAATAGATGCAGTTGCAGTAGTCAATCCTGATAATAACACAGTTTATCATAAGTTTCTTTAAAAAATTTTCTTCCAGGTACTTTTTTTTATAAACGCAGTATTTCTTATATGATAACCAACAGTTTTTATTACATTATTTATTTTGGCATTTAGAGACAGGTTACTGTCAAGAAATACACCTAGATCTCGAACTTTACTAGATATCGGCACCGAGTCATTATTTATGTTCATTTGAATATCACCTAAGTTTCTCACACTGTTTCTCTTACCCATCACATGGTGGTGGGCAAGAGAAAATTCAGCTTTGTTCTCATTTAATTTTAGTTGTTTAAATGTCATCCATCCTCTGACACTATCAAGGATTCTGTTTAGAGTTTCAGTAGTGTCATGTATATCATTTACAGAGAAGTAAAATTGTGTGTCATCTGCAAATAGTTTAAATTTCACGCCATGCCTTTGTAGCATTTTTGATAGACCGATATTATAGATGCAGAATAAGATAGGGCCAAGTACACTCCCATGGGGTAGCCCTCTGTCTAAGGGTTCATATGATGAATAAGAGTTTCCAATTTGTACACAGTAATTTCTACCAACTATGTAGTCTTTAAGGTATTCAAAGGCTTGATCTTTAACGCTGATGAACCGTAGATCATTTAGTAGCAGTTCATGCACAACTGTATCAAAAGCAGTACTGAGATCGAGCAGTATTAAGATACTACATTTATTTTCATCCATCATTTCTAGCATACCATTTACAACAGAGCAGATGGCTGTCTCCGTAGAGTATAGTTTTCTGTAAGCAGATTGGTTGTCAGGCAAAGCTTCTATTACTCCTAAGTGGCAGACTTGTTGTTCAAGATTTACATATTCAAGCACTTTTGAAACAAAGTATAGATTTTAAATAGGTCTACATGAACTTAATTCCTGGTAGTCCAATGCATTTTTCAGAACTGGTGTGACTATAGCCATTTTCTCAGATTTAGGAAACTCACATTCATGAATGCTTGCATTTGCTATTCTCATTACTATTTCAGCTAGACTAGAAAAGTTTCACTCTCCAATTACTTCAGATATTGGCATAGGATCGATCATGCAATTTGTTTTCTTTGCTCTTTTGATAATTCTGGTGATGTCATCTTGTGTTATGTTGTTAAATCATATTAATTTTGTCTGTAGGCCTGGTGTATCATTAATCTGATGTTGAGTATTTAGAGTTAACCTGGTTATGTTTTAAATTTGGTTTCTAAAGAATACTAGGAAATTATTTGCTAGTTCCTGATCACTGTATAAATCAGGTAGCTTCTTTTCTTTTACATTTCACATTATACCATTCAGGAGACGATATAACTGACTTATGTCTGTTGCTGCTTCAAGGATCTTCCTCTTATAGTATTCACTTTTTTTCTTCTTAGTAGGTAGTTCTATTGACATGCAGCAGTTTTGTATTATACCCAAGTACTTTCAGTTTAACCTATTCTACTTTCTTTCTTTACGTCTTTTTTCCCTCATTTTTACCAGTCTCTTCATCAAACCATGGAGATTGGTCCTTTCGGGTTATAGTCTTTTCCATCGGTTGGCACATGGTATCATATTCACTTTTAATCACGTTATTATAAGTGGCCATAAGACAGTTAGCACACTTAACTCCTAACAGACGTTGGTCATCATGATCAAAGGGAATGTTGATAGCATCGTTTATTTTCTTTTAACTTCTTCAATAAATACGGTAGGAGAAAAATTGGTTTTATGTCTAAAGTTTATTTTCTTTACTAATGCATGTTTCTGTAGAGGTAGACTAAATGTAATAAGTTTGTGTACTGGGGAGATAGTACATTTCTCTTCGACTTTTATATCAGATACAATATTATTCATATCATCACTTAGAACTAAGTCTAGTGTATGCCCAGTTAAAGTAGTTGTACAGTCGACATTATTCACTAGTCAATATGATTCTAGTAACTCACTGAATACCAAAGCGTCAGGATTTGATGCATTCTCCACCCAAAAATTGAAGTCTCTACAGATAACTAATTCGTTTTTCTCCATGTTATCTATCTCAATGGGAGCACCGAATTCTTCAAAAAAGATACTAGTATTTGTTCTAGGAGGTTTGTGGATTGTTACTAAGGATAGTCTTCTAATTTTTGGCATACATTTTATTTCTATATATATAGTCAAAGCTTGTTACACTAATTCTTTTCAATGTTTTGAGAATTGAGTATATAACTCTTATGAATAAAGAGTCCGACACCCCCACCAAACCTACCTTCTCTCGGTATGTGAAAGAAGGCATGTGAGGGGGGCGTCATTTGAGTGAACTTAGCCTTGTCCAAGTTATTTAAGCATGTTTCAGATAATGCTAGCATATCTAAATATATCTCGTTTATCAATTCTCAAATTTGAACAGTCTTATTACCTACAGATTGTATATTTATATAGCCACAGTTTATGACATCCCTAGTAACCATGATCAGTATTTTCCTCTAGTCTTTTTAATTCCAAGTCATAAGCCTTGCAGTCTCTAGAATTTACTGTGTGGTCACTTGATCTGTTTAACTTTGTGCAGTTTATACACTTTGACACTTGCAAAGGACACTTCCTGGTGGAGTGTCTTCCTGAATATTTCCCGCAGACTTTATCTTCATTCTTACACTTGCAATCTTTTTCAAAACGTCTATACCTCTGACAGTGGTAGCAGGTGATCACGTGGTACCTAGCACGTGTGTTATAGATATCCCATTGTAACGAAACTTTGTCCCCATTATCATGAATAGCCCTCCGAACTTCAGGATCACATTTTAGCACATCTTATAACAATCTAAAAGTTGTGAGTGGTTACAGTACTAGGGCTTGGTATTATATTTAACTGTTCTCAACCAATCAATCCAGCTGTAGATGAGTGTCAGTATTTGGTGTTCAGGTCCACTTTATTTTACACTTATATTTCACTAATTCACTCGGTTGGAAATTGGCGCCAGCCTTTTACATTTGATACCATTCTAGTTTACACTAATCAACCCAACTATAAATGGGTGCCAGCTCTTGGAATTTTGTCTCAATTTATCTTAGACCAATCTATACAGCTGTAAATTGGAACTAAGGTTTCGGCGTTACATTCAACACCGTTATCCATCAATTCATACAATTTTATATAAGTGACATTACTTGGCATTCAGTCCCAGCTTATCTTACACCAATGCATCTGACTAGGAATGAATACCAGCATTTGCCATTCAGAACCAATCTACTCTACACTACACATCTCAGTAGTAAATGGGTACAAGTCTCTAACCCCACTCCATTCCCCACCAACCAACAGAGCTGTAGATGGGTACAGCATTCAACCCAACTCCATCACCCACCAATCCACACAGCTGTAGATGAGTACCAGCATTTGGCATTCAGCTTTAATTACAAATCCACCTAGATCTAAATGGTTACTAGGGTTTGACAGGCATCACCATTCTTTTATCCAACAAACATTCAGATGTAAATGAGGGCCTGCACTTGGTGCTCGACTACAATTCATCATTTAGCAATCCAACCCGGTGTAGATAGTTAACAGTGTTTGACATTCAACTCTACTTCAATATCCACCAATCAGCATAGAAATAAATTGGTGCTAGTGCTTGGCATTCCGACTTAATCTATATTCCACAAATTAACCCATGTTTAAATGGTTACTACTATTTGTACTTCATTCCCACTATATTGACCAACAATCCACCTAGGTCTAAGTGCATACCAGCGCTTAGCGAATAGTTACAATTTATCTTGCACCAATCTTTTCACTTGGAAATAACTATCAGTGTTTGACATTCAATTTACTTTATCATCCACCCATCCATCCAGGTGTAAAGGATTGCTAGCATTTGGCAAAAGTGCACGCATTTTACATTCAATCATATTCCTATTTCCACCAACCAAACACCTTTAAATGGGTGCCAGCACTTGGAATTCTTTGTTAATTTTTTACACACTCTACAGCGTTGTAAATGGGAACTGGGGTTTTCCATTACATTCAACGCTGTTATCCACCAATTCATCCAGTTGTAGATGAGTGCCAGTACTTGCATGCAGTCCCAATCTATCTTCAACCTAACCATCATGCTGAAAATGGATACCAGCATTTGCCACTCACACCCAATCTATTCTACATTACTCATCCCAACTGTAAATGGGTACCAGCAACTGATATTCAAAACCACTCTATCAGCTGCCTATTCTTACTCCTGTAAATTGGTGCCTGCACCATGTAATGTCAATTCTTGTTCCTAGATATGTATAAACTGATCATCCTTTGAAATATTGAATGTCTTCAATGTAGCTGAAATGACTATGAAATCATTATTTAGGTGGTAAACTACGGGTGTTGAGGACAGGTAAGTAGCCATGCCCCGTCTCCTTTCAAAGACTCTTTACTTTTGTGTTTGGCCACAACAAGTAGATACCGTGTTGTTCCCTATTCATGTGGGTGAAAGGATGGACTCTCATTGCTTTATGACTAGTCTGGCAATAAATGCACAATAATTAATTGCTGTTTTACCCCTATGCTCCATATAGATAACTGCCTCTTTTTACGGGCAGCCATATTTTCTGAGCAGCAGGAAGGCTAAGTCTTCTCTGGCATAATGTTTGGTAATGTATAAGACAATGCCAGAGATTGTATAGCACTTAGCCCTCCTAAACAAGTTCACAAAGTGCTAAAGCTTCTGGATGCGTATGGTTAGGATACTGAAAAACAAAGTAGTGAGGTAGATAATTAACTAGGTCATTAAAGAATTTAATGAATAAAACTGGTCTCAAAGTCGAGCCTTGTGGAACTCCAAATGACAATAGTTTGATGGAAGAAATCGTATCATTTATTTTAACGATTTGATGACGATTACCAAAATAACTTCCGAACCAGGTTGTATCAATATTTAACATTTCGTAAGGAGTTCAAAACTTAGTTTACAGAGAAATATTTTAAGGAAATGTACTTGACACCAAAATCGCTTAACAACATCACTTGGTTATGCAACATATATATCTTTGAAAAGTCAAAAAGGAGCCTTGGCTTTAATACATAAAATCCCAATTACCATCAAGAAAAGTATGGAAACTTGGAAAGGAATTAGAAACGTTTGTAAAAAAGATTCCCGCCTGAGCTGCTCACTCTCATAATTAATGATATTCTTACAAATTCTATGTAAAGTAACTTAGAAACTTGAGCAGAGTTTCTTGCTTAGTTCAAGTTTTAAATAATTCCTTTCTTGATAAAAATCTCCTCACTTGATTGTCAATGTAATGAGCCTTATAATGCCAAATTCTCTATAAGAGAATTTAGATAAGCTCTAAGCCATACGTGTTTTTTTTAGAACATTCCATTTCTGCACATGACTCATTCCATCAATGATACAAGCTGAATACTTAGGACATTTTCTGCTATAGGTATAGTTCCCTGAGATTATACATAAGCCTTGCTTTTTCTGTTTAACACTTATTTTAAACTAATATTCATAAATTGTGTCCAATTTATGTTTCTTTGTGATAGCGTGGAAATCCTTTGTGTCTCCAAATCAATTTTGAAGTCCTTTAAAAATGTTAAAGATTGATACAGCGTTGTTCCGAAGTTATCTTGGTAATCGTCATCAAATCGTTAAAATTAAAAATACTACTTCATCCAGTAAACTATTGTCATTTTGAGTTCTACATGGCTCAATGTTGGGACCAGTTATTATTAATTTTAAATGACCTAGTTAATTATCTATCTCACTACTTTGTTGTTCAGTATGCTGACCATACGCAAATTCTCATTGATGGGGATATTAACCATTTAGGAGTTATAGTAGGAAGAGATAACAACATATCGACTATCACAAAAGTTTACTTTTAAAAAAAGGTTTACTATTAAATGAAAGATAGAGCTTATGATGAGGAATTATACCAGGAAGCAAGAGAGGTGGCTGGAAGACAGAGACTACATGAACTTGAATTTTTAAGATTCTAGACAGATATTGGTAGTTCTAGTTTAGTAGGACAGGTGAGCAGCCATCAAAATTATGTAGGTATTTTGAAACGCATTCTACAAATATTTGATGAAACGCACTTTGATATGGATGGACACTTCCATTTAAAGATGTGAGACACCATTCTTACTTCTTTCTCAGCATTATCCTTACATTAAGTGGTTGCTTATCTGATACTTATAGGGGACCCCTTAGCCGCATCCATATTTCCAAAACGTCTGGCATAGTTTATAATTTGGCAAATGGTTTTTACAATCACTTGCAGTCACCAACCACAGTTCTTAGTAGTGGGCCTAATGTTTGACTAAATAGTTCAATTGTTAGGCAGCAGTTTCCACAATTATTGGCAATGGGCCTACAGTAGCCTTTTGCTATAAAGCAAGAATTTTATTTGCTTTCTACAACACGCAGGACATAGTTTTGTAGTATTCTTACACCCCTACTTTAGGTCTTTGAGACACTACTCTGACCTACTGACTGCATAACTACGAAATTATCAACTTAGGTAATGTGTATTTACACCTTCCTATATTGGAGAGCATCCTATTTTGGGGAGCTGTATCCTATGTACCTAAATAATGCATTTTATTGTCTCAGTTTTAGAAATGTTCCATGTACATAGGATCCAGAAGAATTGTCTGAGATAGTCGAGAACGATGTGGGTACAAATAATCGTAACAATGAACCAGAGGAGTATCATGAAGGGCCAGATCAATGTTGATACTAAAACAGCAGTAGCCATGGCAAGAGCTCAAGAATAATATGACGCTCCTGGCAGAAACTTAAAAAATTAACCATATTAGAGAAGAGCAAGAGAAAGGGCCCAGCAGAAAGATCCTTGTTTTATTAAGCAGTGAGAGATCAATGACCAACCTAATTGACAGAACCATGTGTGGGGGAGTTATTAAATGTTTTCTATAGCATATAGTTAAAAATAAGAACTCCAGTGAAGTTGAACACTTCTTGGTACCAAAAGTCTATAAAAATCAATTAGATAAATTAGGTACATACTTCATTGTTGGAAAGAAGGCCAAATATCCTAGGGTTAACATTGGTTAGGAATCGTTTCAGTTTTTACCAGATTCTACACACCCTACTAGTGGGACAGCATAGCTAACCTATTGTGCATTTTGTGATACAAGCACCAAATTTGGCACAAATGTATATTGACATATGGCGAACATTTTCAGATATTGAGCCACTCGGAATTCTCTATTCATGTCTGCCATATTGGAATTCAAAATGGCCGCCATTTGAAATCTACATTTGCGCTTATCTGTGGATCTAAAATTGCTATTGACTCGATTCTGGTGCCTAAATGTAGGTTTTGGGGGGCAAGGAATCCAATGGTTACAATCTGTATTGCGTATTTTTTTACCACTGAGCCACCATATTGGATTTCAAAATAGCCGCTATTTGAAATCTTCATTTTTGATTATTAGTGGGTCTAATGCTGCTTTTGACTCGATTCTGGTGTCTAACTGTATGTTTTGGGGGGCAAGGAATCCAATGATAACAATCTGCATTGTGTATCTTTTAGCATTGCATGGCTACTTCTCAATTTACGGTTTACAAAAAAATGCAGAGGGTGTTCTCTTCAATCCCGCCTGACCAGGCATATGAGCAGAATAATGCCTGCATCAAAGGAGATGGTGGCGCAGTTGGGCTTATTGAGAACCCTAGTGCCCTTCGTCGCTGGATGGTTGCAGGATCAGAAGTTGCTAGGGTGATCGAAGAATTCCAAGACGGGAACCAATACTGTAGACTGTAAACATCAGACACACGCCATCATGATCAGACTCCAAGTGTACAGGCCTCATTTGTGAGAGATGTCTGCTCTCTCGTTGGTGTAATAGAGGAGATGGATAACCCATTCGAGGAGGAGAGCCAGGATCTAGTCATACTGGATTCAAAGGACATTGCAGGTCCTGCTGCCGTGGAGACCGTGATGAATGCCAAGAAGATTGGCCAAGAGCAGTTCAAGGCTTTCACCAGAGAGTGTCTGTTGGACAGAACAAAGGCAGTGGACAACCCCATACCTCGTAACAAGCTGAAGGTATTCAGCCCTTCAACTCCAAGAAGCCAGAGCAAAGGTCAGCAACAGCTCACCTCCGACAAAAATGACCGTGAACTCTTCGCACGCCTGTACATTGGCTGCCAGACGAGGGATGGAAACCTTGAGGAGTTCTTTCGTCATGAGAACCAGGCATGTCCTCCTGCACTGTCCGATGGTGGAAACCTCTTCACTGGTACCAAGAGTGATCTCATCACATGTTTGGAAGAAATCTCCGACGCTAAGACAGATACTTCTGTCACTACCTGTATAGTGCTTGATGGAGCAGCTATCGTCCAGATGCTGAAGCCGGCTGCATCAAAGACCTTTGAAGAGTACGCACATCAGATCATTCCATATATATCTACTAAGCTGCAAACAGTGTCACGCCTGGATCTGATCTGGGATACTTACTTTGCTGATTCACTGAAAGGTAGTACGCGTGCAAAGCGGGGACAGGGCGTGCGGAGACGTGTGGCGGCCGCCGCATCCATGCCAGGAAACTGGCAGAACTTCCTATGAGTGGACAGCAACAACACCGAGCTGTTTAAGTTTCTCTCAACAGCTCTCTTGGAATGGTTTGACCAGGAGGACAAGCAACTCGTCATTACTGATGGAGAGGCAGTGCTCAGCAAGCCACTACTCCCAGATCTGACTTCACTCGACTCATGCAACCATGAAGAAGCTGACAGTCAGATGTTGCTACATACATCTCATGCAGCTAAGCACGGACACCATTCAATAGTCACCCGGACTGTAGACACCGATGTTGTGGTGCTGGCAGTGTCCGTGGTACAGGAATTGCAACCAGAAGACAAACTATGGCTGGCATTCGGAACAGGCCGAAGTTTCCGATACCTAGCAGCATTTGAAATAGCAGCTGGACTGGGACCAAAGAAGGCTTGTGCACTGCCAATGTTCCACGCTCTAACTGGATGCGATACTGTGTCAAGCTTCGCTAGACATGGCAAGAAGACAGCATGGGCAGTCTGGACAGTACTGCCAGAGTTAACAGAGGCGCTGATGCAGCTGTCTTCCGCACCAAGTGACATACCAAATGATGCAATGGGCATCATCGAGAGGTTCGTGATTCTGTTGTATGATCGAACCAACAAATGCACGGACATTGACAAGGTCAGGTGGAAACTCTTTGCAAGGAAGAACAATGTGCAGCTGATCCCTCCAATGAAGGCAGCTTTAGAGGAACACGTCAAGAGGGCAGTATATCAAGGTGGACATGTGTGGGGTCAGATACTGCTGCCAGCTCCAGAATTCCCACCACCAACAAACTGGGGTTGGTCAATGACTGGAGGACAATACACACCAGGCTACCTGAGGCAGCTCACACCTGCATTGAGCTGGTTTCTTGCAAGTGCCAGGAAGGGTGTGTGAGACGCTGCAAGTGCAAGAAGGCTACCCTTAAGGGCACAGCCCATCTGTGTGTGTGAAGGGGACTGCACAGGAAGATGAGTCCACAACATTCATTTCCTTGTGGCAGTGCTGAACTGGTTAACATGAGATGGTTTATGTACACATATCTTCAGTACCGATGTATACTTAGCCTCAAATACAAGACCATTGTAGAATGTCAGTACACACCCAACCTTATATATTACACCATAGCATGTCAGAATTTTAACCAAGATATTTAAGACATGACCCAAGACATGTATCAAAATTATAAAACTCAAAATTAGTAGTTGAAGTAAGTCGATATTTATTTAGAGTTTTACAAGGAGAGCTAGTTTTGAGAAGTTTATGTTGTTTTGTGTTAATGTTCACACTATTTTGTGGATATTCAGACGTAACCCCGAATTGATCATTTTGTGATATTGATTGAAGGAATGAAAGGTGCCATATCAAACCTAGAACAACACAGAATCTAATCAGTAACTCAAAAACTTTTTACTTCCCAGATTTTGAGTAAAATGTTGTCTTGTCAAATATACATGATGATGAATATTCATCTCTCATGAATTAAGTGGAGTACTGTAATAAAGTATGTCGTTTTGAAAAATGGATATTGTCATGTACTGTAAAAATATTTGACCCAAAGGTAATCGCACATGTAGAATTCAAGTGGCGGCCATTTTGAAATCCAATATGTTGGCTAATTTATAAAGATAAACAATGCAGATTGTAACCATCGGATTCCTTTCCTCCCAAAACATACATTTGGACACCAGAATCGAGTCAATAGCAGCATTAGACCCAAAGATAATCGAAAATGTAGATTTCAAACAACGGCCATTTTGAAATCCAATATGGCGGCTCATTGGTACGAGATATGCGATGCAGATTGTTACCATTAGATTCCTTGCCCCCCAAAAACATACATTTAGGCTCCAGAATCGAGTCAATAGCAGCATTAGATCCAAAGATAATCGAAAATGTACATTTCAAATGGCAGCCATTTTGAATTCCAATATGGCAGACATGAAGGGAGAATTCCGAGTGGCTCAATATCTGAAAATGTTCGCCATATATCAATGTACATTTGTGCCAAATTTGATGCTTATATCACAAAATGCACAATCCTTTTGAAATTTCGAGCTAAACCGCCCCACTATACCACATTTTCCTAAAATCTGCACAAAAATGCTACACCAGTTCAGTGCTTCTTGAATTGAGGCCATTGATAGAGAACTCCTTCATGAGAGTAGTAGTGGGCCTGATGGGACAAATGTCTCTTATGTTGAAAATAGATAACATATATGTTTTGATAGTGTGGGAGAGTTAGCTGGGAGTTACCTAGAGACATGGACACTGCCACAAATAGAAAACTGAGTAACCAAGTAAGTAATGTACCCAGTTTATTTTCAACTTATGGAACTTTGTCATCAATTGGACAACAAGCAGCTATTCACAACACCTTACAAACCTTAGTAGTAGGTTGGGCAGGGCACTAGCCACCTGTTGAAATACTACCGCTTGAGAGTTATGGGGGTCCTTTGACTGGTCAGACAATACTACATTGGATCCTTCTCTCTTGTTATGGTTTATTTTCCCTTTTCCTACACACACAACGAACAGTCTTGCCTATTCTTTACATATTCTCCTCTATCCTCATGCACTGAGCGACAATGAGATTACCAAACAATTCCGCTTTACCTCAGGGGTTACTGCACTGTAATTGTTCAGTGGCAAATTTCCTCTTGGTGAGAGTAGAAGAGACCCTTTTAGTTTTGTAAGCAGCTCTTCTTGACTCCTAAATCAAACTATTGTTCTCTAGTCTTGGGTAGTACTATAGCCTCCTTACCATAGTCTTCCACTGTCTTAGGTTAGGGTTCTCTGGGTTGAGGGTACACTCGGACATGCTGTTCTTATTTCTCTTCCTCTTGTTTTGTTAAAGTTTCTATAGTTTATTTTGGATATATTTATTCTAATGTTGTTACTCTTTTTGAAATGTTGTTTTCCCTAGCTTCCTTTCCTTACTGGGCTATTTTCCCTGGTGGAGCCCCTGGGCTTATAGCATCCTCCTTATCCAACTAGGGTTGTAGCTTGGCGAGTAATAATAATAATAATAATAATAATAATAATAATAATAGTAATAATAATAATAATAGAATCCATATTCAATATGCGTAAAGAGAAACCAAAGGATTGGGACTGATTTCCACCAGCATGATTGTGTACTTATCAAAACATATTTCTCAAACAATGGATTTTCATCATTTCAGCGGTATGGAAGAACAGTGAGCGAACCAATGCAGATCTTCAAGGAGTTATGGACAAGAGACGATAAAGACGAAGTTGGTAACCCATGAGGGAATACATTTGGGGCTGAGTAATTGGCTCACTTTAACCACAGGGTCAGGTTGTAACTTCAGGGTGGGGAAACAAGCTGATCTTGCAATGGAAGGGATTAGATAAAATTAAGGAAAAAGTTGATAATTTGAAGAAAAATTAGGCTTTTGGTGGAAAATTGAAGATGCTCCCACAAATATCCTGACAATCTATAGTAAGAAGGAAGGGGCAGTGAAAAAGCAATACCTGTCTATGAAGAAGCAAGATTCTTGAGTGGAACTCTTTTCAGTATGGGGCAAATGAGAAACAGGTTATTTAGGATGAGGGCTGGCTAACACGGATGAAAATTCGCAAGAATTATGTAATGTAAATACATCCTTAAGTTTTTGTAGAATAAAGAGACTTGCTTATAGAGTACCTAGAAGTCCACTTTTCTGGCAACAAATTATGGATAAAATTTATGCTAGAATACAAGGAGTAAACACGTTTGAGAAAAAATGAAATATGGACCAGCTAGTCTGAGCACGAAGGGATCCTTTTCCCTATCTTACTAAGAACCTGGTCCAAAAAGAAGTTAAGGAAATGCTTGTTATGTGTGAGTGTTATTTCTATTGAAAGTGATATTAAATCAGATTTCATTGATAGAATATGCTTCAAGTTTAATTATAGGTGTTATAGCATATGTTATAAAGCATTAAAGCCTTTATAAATTAGTTCTAAGATAGAATATAACTCTTCTTTTGTACTGCATATCAGATTAGAATCCTTAATGACGCTGTCCAATTGTTCAGTTTGTATCTCTATTTGTTTACGACTCCAGTCCAAACAGGAGCTTCAAGAGAGCAAGAGTGTCTTAAAGTATGCCATAAGCGTTGAGCCTACAATGTAGTTATTCAAATAAATAAACTTTTATACAACCGAGTATCATTACATCCACCAAGAATCGACAACGATAATGGAATAGTTAAACATCGCACTATTAATTCATGACATTCCAGGTAAGACGATATACACCATGGCAGTAATCAAACCTTGTATATCACATTGACAACAAACCTAAAAATGCTGATATGAGAATCATTATAAGGTAAACTTCTGTTTGCAGTTCAATAACAGTATGCAGAAGTAATAGTGATGAGAAAAGGATGGCGAAGATAGATTCTTTATTATGGTCACCTGAATGCAATAGCCAATGGGAGGTCTAGGGGTACGATAGGGATTTTTCTAAAGGATAAGCTCTTCAGTAAGGTCAATATAAGCAAAGTATACTGTCTAATCCCATATGCAGAAGTATCATGGGAGAAGAATATTTTGGGTGTAAACTGAAAGTTACCAGTTAAAGTATTGCTGGTTTAATGGATGAACTGTGCGGTAACTTTTCACAGAGAATAGGGCAAGCAGCATTGGCTATTTGACCTTTAACTTGCTAAATTGTCTATGAATTTCCAGTATTAAGACACAAGATCAGCTGTAGGGAGTTAAATTGCTTTGGATCAATGATCGAGTTTCCACCAAAGATTAAATACAAGTGATATAAATCCTCTTATTAAAACAATTCTAGATGAATTTGGCAAACAGATGTGTTAATATTTCTGGTCTTTGGTAGGAATTTTAAAGGAGTGAAAAAACAGAGTGCAGTGGAATGTACCTTAAACGAAAATTCTCGGTCAATTTAAGTAGGCTTCAGAAAATGAATTGACACTACATGCACTAGAAGTCAGAGAGACTTTTATCATAAATGTCAGATCCATTGAATGAAGGGCTGGGAGGTATCATGCTGAAAGAGTCTTAGGGTATATTTGCCATTACTAAGCAATTAAGAAACTCAATAAAAATTACCGCAATTATTGCGTAAATCAAAAGTGAAGCCTAACAATAAAATTTGTAGTCAATATAACTAAGCTGTACTTGAACAGAGTGCATTTTGTAGTGCATACAGCACAAAACTGCTTCCCTGCACTAAAACATGCAAGAACTGTCTTACATATCAAGTCTACTGTAAGTAATAAGAGTTTACTTTATTGATTGTTGTGATTTTGTTATTGTGTTTATTACTGTTATGATCTATAATTTTGTTTAAACAGTCAATTTTCTTGACTAAAGGTATGTTGTCATGAAGTGAATTAAGTAAATTTCCCCATTATATTTTTGAAGCAACTTTCTATGATTTCTCATCATCTAGTATTTCTGAGTAAATGATACAGGTTAATGCAATATAAGATTGAATGGTATTTTTCGATAAGATACAATTATGTGTTGTTTATTTTGAGATGATAGAAAGTGTCAATTTTATTCTTCTACAAAATATTACAAAGGTTTTTTTGTGAAATTTAAGATATCTAAAGATTTACCATTAATTCTGTTGTTATATCCTAATTTTGAATATATCAAATTCTTAAGTAGCGAGTCTCACATTAGCAGTCGAGCAGTGATCATTTGAGGGAATCTATGTTACAAATATCAATTTTACTACTTAGTCATTAGAACGGCTTTATAAGTTTGACATTTTGAAAATTGAATTTTGTAGTGTTCATGTGGCTTATTTAGAATATTCTTTTATAAGTAATATAAGACATACAGTATGACGATCACTAACATAAATGAAGCGCAATGCACATTTAAATGCGTCATTACTTACCGGCAATATGTACAACAAGCTGTTGATGTTAGTATGAAATAGTCATTCACAGCAACGCCCACACATTGTCGAGCTATTTTGTAAGTATTCTTCTTTTTCTTCTTTTTGCCTTCATTGTTTTGACGTTTCATTCTATTTTTTTTCTTGGGTTTTTTTGTCTTTTTGTTCAGTACTCTCTGAAGAATTGTTACCTGTAAATGATTCCCCAGAATATCAATATGGAATAATACAGATCTTCCAACAATCGTTACATTAATGTCATTAAAAGATAAAACTATTGAGACGTTTATTAGTCATAACAATTTCTGGGAGACGAGACAAATTATTTCTGCTGTTTAGGTCGATGATAGAAATAATCACAAATTTCTAAAAGGTTGTACCTAAAGAAGGTAGAGATGACAATGTGATTGTTTTAGACAAGATTTTTAAAAAATCATTACTTTTTTAGCAGTGTACTGTAATCAAAGTCATTTACACTTTAATCATTTTGAATGAGAAGGAGAATAAGGTGAAAGATTGAGCAGTAAGCTTTATACTGCATAAACCATTACTAATTTATTGCGGAAGTAAATCTGCATAACTAAAAAAAAAACTTACTATGAATGAGGACTCTTTCGGATCTTTAATCTTCTTTCCTTTATAGACCCTCGGTTTTCCTTTCTTGAAATCTAATTTTGTCGATTTTAGGCGTCTGCTTTTATTCACTTTATTTTCCCTATATCTATTTTTCTTAAGCTTCTTTTTTCGTTTATTTTGCCTTCTGATACCATTAATTTTGGTCTTGCCCGATTGTTCAGATTTGCCGTGTGATGTCGAGATACCTGACTTCTTCCCTCTTTTTCCATTCTTTGGTATATCTAGAGCTCTGATAATCCTTTTCTTCACTTTCTTTTTTGGTTCATTGAAAACATAGTTCTCCACTCGACTTTTAGGCGACTTTCCTTTTTTCTTTATTGGAATGATTTCTTTTGTTTTCTCAGTATTCTTTTCTTTCCTAAAATTCTTAGCTTCAAGGTTTCCTTTATTCTGTTTCCTTTTCGCTTTATTGATTAATCGCTTTTTCTTTATTGCTCCTCTCCTCTTCGCCTCCTTTTTCTTTTTACCCTTTCCTTTGGATCCTGATTGATTCAGTTTCTCACTCTCAGCTCTCAGCCGTGATGGAATGGCCTCACCGCAGCCTGCAAAATTAAAGGTCGTTTATTTGTCCTTCTCGGAGGAGGACAACATCGTGCACAAAACTTGCGAAAATGTCAGTGTATTAATGCTCATCAATATTTCTGACAGAGTTTGTATAGCAAAAGTACCCACCCTCCATACATGCATGTAATAGTTGCCGCTCCAAACAATGAAAAAATGTAATAGATATTGAGGCTTCATGTGAAGACAATGGGAACATTAAGTAACAATATGATTGTATGAATGACATTTAAAAGAAAAAAAAAACCTGTCTTCATGAAAAATTTGCCAAGCGTTAACACTACACTTGTAGTTATCAGTACAGTACATAAAGAAGAACACGAGGAAAAAGATCTTGGTACTTACGGCATGTAGCATTAACTTCTGCCGGTGAATAAATTCCTGGAAAAAAAAAGAAAAAAAAAGGAGGTAGTTTTCAGGATGAGACATTTCTATATTCCTTTCCACCCAATTAAGACGTCTTTTGTCATAAAGTGACGTTCCTTCAAACCTGTAAAAACTGTCAGTATACAAGTCCACAAACATAAATTCAGCATATTTTAAATTAGATGTTCCCGCAAGAGGTGCACTGTAGGCATTACTCAAGGGGTTTTTTGCAGCATTCCTTTGGCCTGTAGCTACTAGTATCAACATATACACCAAAAACTTGGCGTTTTACCTACACCTTGGAGCATAAGCTAGTTACAACTCAAAGAGCTACTTGGTAAGTGGTACTGTCACTGTCATCCAAGTATTCTGCACCAGGGTTCGATTCGCGGTCGCTCAGATACTAATGTCTTTGACTGGTTTTGTCTTGGGACTCTGATCCCAAGGTTGATAAGGGAATCCAGGCATTAATGTAACAATACATATGGCTCTCTTCAATTTAATATATATATATACATATATATATATATATATATATATATATATATATATATATATATATGTATGTGTGTGTGTGTGTGTGTGTGTGTGTGTATATATATACATATATATATATATATATATATATATATATATATATATATATATATATATATATATATATATATATATATATATATATATATATATATATATATATATATATATATATATATATATATATATATATATATATATATATATATATCCCTTTCAGTGGTGATACCTTAACTTGGTGAAATGGTCTGTGTTGCTCTATGACTAGCAAAGCGGTACATGCCATGGACACCCATACTAACCTGGTTTGCTGCGAGCGATCAGACTAATGTATCCCACCCTTACTAATCCACAGTGGCTAGCGTGGTAACGAAATGGCCAAAGCCCAGACTTGAATAAGAACATGACAGAGGCTTTTGCCTTCAGTGGACTATAAACGGCTGCACTTGTTGTTGTTGTTATTATATATATATATATATATATATATATATATATATATATATATATATATATATATATATATATATATATATATATATGTGTGTGTGTGTGTGTGTATGTATATATATACATATATATATATATATATATATATATATATATATATATATATATATATATATATATATATATATATATATATATATATATATATATATATATATATATATATATATATATATATATATATATATATATATATATATATATATATGCGCTAATGTGTGTGAATAAGCGTACATATTTAGGCTACCAATATATATATATATATATATATATATATATATATATATATATATATATATATATATATATATATATATATATATATATGTGTGTGTGTGTATATATATATGTGTATATAATACATATATATATATATATATATATATATATATATATATATATATATATATATATATATATATATATATATATATATATATATATATATATATATATATATATGTGTGTGTGTGTGTGTGTGTGTGTGTGTGTGTGTACGCTAATGTGTGTCAATAAGCGTACATATTTAGGCTACCAATATATAAACAAGGTTAAAAAATATTTGGCCATTTACCATATTCTTCATCAAGTGCGCTGTAAGATATAACAAATCCTGAATCTTGTAGTTTTTTATCCGATCTAAAATAGACAAGAATCTCATTTTCGGAAGTCCACGATTCGAAAGGCTCCCGACCACTGCAGTATCTGTAACAGATGTATAGTTTTTCATTCTATGACTTATTTCGATTTCTTGACAAAAGAATGGTTCTGTTAATTGTTTTCATTATTTAGAGGAAGTTTCTAGCTGCTCAGAGTCACAAATTTATCTCTTCCCAGAATCTTACCAAAATAATAATTAAAATAAACTTACAGCTGACTTTCAGGTCCACTTATGCTGCCACATTTGGCCACTCGCACATAATCTTTCTTGCCGCATTTCTTGAAACCTTGGTTAGGAGCAATGGCAGTAGAGTTTGCTCCCTGAATTTGTTTTAATCCGGCAATAGCTGCCTGGGCGTTTGATGAATCAAGTCTGAAGTCGATGAAGTCGATTTGTATACTACAGGTTTTGGATGGTGGTGTTGGGATACACTGCAAAAGATAGAGTAGCCTTCAATCCCAGCTTGATGGCGTCATATATATCACAGAAACAATTACGCTTATAGAGGATTGGTCACAGGATTTCCAAAAAAACATCTTGTCTAACGTTTCAGTTTTTAAACAGAAAATACATGAATGTAAACGTAGAAAGATTCATATGATATTTTCTTATAACAACAATGTAGAGTTTTGAAATCAAACTTATCTATGATGCCTATAATGCAGATGAAGTATCACCTTTGTTAAATTCTAAAAAAAAAATATGAACTAATAAACTTAAAAACGAGCCAAATTCCTTGTCGTTATTCCTCCTCCTCCACAATATTAACTTCACCATGACTTTTGTATCCTTCGTTGCCTGACATTAAAAAAAAATACCATTAATGATTAATTTTTTCTTTTTTACTCTAAAATAGTGAAACAATTCAGAAAACTAACTCTGAATATGTAGGGACATCTCATATCTGATTTGTAGTCAAGAGGATAATCAGGGCTAGTGGCGTAGTGATCTTTGGTGGCCAGTTTATCTTGATAGGCTGCATAAAATGTACCGCCACAGCAAAATGGAAGCTTCTCCTGAACTATCCTAAAGGTAAGAAAAACCATCGACTATTATAATAGGTTTTCAACATTTTGCATGATTCCATTCGCATTTTCCAAGAGATTCGTACAAATGAAACAATTTAATGTTAAAGAGTAATAGTGAATATTTCAAGGATTGGAACTAAATACAACAGTCAAATGTCAGTCAAATAGATTAACCACGAGGTGAGAAAATACTCACTGAATATCTGGATCGATGTCAGAGGATCCGTCGGTGACAATTTTGCCAGTGGCTAGATCTCCAAACGTGTATATAGTTATATTTTGTGCAGTTACATTACAAAACCTGCAAAGGAAATTATTTTTGCGATGTTGATATTGTAAATATAAAAATGTAAGAGAAGTAACAAGTATCTATTTTTCAACTTTATTTTTCTCGATTTTTCTATTTTCCCATACCTGTTGGTTTCGTTATAACTATCTATTATTTCCAAATAAGGTGTTGTTGCATTATCTTGATTATCAGGGTCACATCCAGGGATGACACTTCCGTTTTTGAATCTGAATTCAACCTTCATGATAGTGAGCCTGTAAAAAATAATTTTTTTAGACTGGTAACTAAAAAACAACAAACGCATCAAAAGTGAAGGATAAATGATGGAAAAATTATTAATAATGGATATAGGTCATGCCCTGATAAGTGAAGCTAAAATACCTTTTTTTTTTTTTTTTTTTTTTTTTTTTTTTTTTTTTTTTTTTTTTTTTTTTTTTTTTGATATACAGTACATATGGACTACCACCGATTTTTTTTTATAGGAAATGAGATTCTTGACTTTTGAGATCAGGCTTGGCATAAACTTCTTAAACTATTTTCACGTTCCAAGCAAGAAGCAGGACCCAAGAACATTTCCAGAATCAGACTGCTACGGCGACCATGTGCTGGTGGTAACAACACTAAGAATAAAACTAAAGAAATTACTCCTAGTAACAGACCAACAACTAAAAGAATTATATAGAATTGAAGTGTCAAACAGGTATGAGGTACTGATTGGAGAAGAACCTATGGAGGCTAAGTGAAAGATAGACAGAAACTGGAGAATCCTGCAAACCTCCCTAAAAAAACCAACTGGAGATCTAGTACCCAATCAGAAAAGAAGACGACGTCAGACTTGGATGACTGGAGACATACTTGATATGATGGAAGAAAGAACAAAGAACAAAGAAAGAAATCCTCAATCATTAGGAACTAGACTTACAAATTAGACAGGAATGTAACACAGCAAAGGAAAACTGGATTAATGAACAGTGTGAAGTAGAGGAATTAGAAAGAAATCATAGATATGAGATTATGCACAAGAAAAGTGATTGGAAGAAAGAGAGAGACAAGAGGAAATGTGATTAAGAATAAGGAGGGGATATTGATGATGGAGATAGAGGATATTCCCAAAGGTTGGAAGAATATGTGAAGGATCTTTTTGAGGAGGATAGAGTTGATAGACCCAAGTTGCATATACTAATAAATGGTCCAGAATTACTAGAATAAGAAATAGTAGGTGTAATGAAAAAAGTTAAAGGCAAAAGCCTGGGCCATGATTGGTAATTATCAATAGAAATGCTATTTGCATTTGGGAATTTTGGACTAACAAAAATGGCACAATTGCCCAAAAGTATATAACATAGGATACATTACAAGAGAGATGTAGAAACCCATCTTCATTGCTATCCACAATGCCGTAGAGTGCAGTATACACAGGACCATCAGCTTAATGAGTATAATAACAAAATAATATTAACAGTAGCATTAAATAGAATAAAAAGTAAAATAAAAGGGAAATGTAAAATAAATGAAATATTCAACACTCGCATGTTAACAGAGAGGGCAATAGTGGTACAAAAAGATGTTTATGGAGAAATAATACGTATATTAGGAAGGGAAGGAATAGGAGTTGGAGATGAAAGCAAATAATATCAGATTTACAGATGACACTGTGATAATACCTGATTCAGAAGAGAAATTACAAACACTTCTTGGCACGGTAAAAAGTGAGATTGAGAACATAGGACTTAAAATCAACATAAAGAAAATAAAAGTGGTAGTAGCATAAAAAGAACTGGAACCTCCAAATTCCAACATCATAATGGACGGAGCAACAACAAAACAAACAAATGGCTTTGTATATATAGACAGCATGAAAACACATGATGCAAAATATAATAAAGAAATTAAAAGAAAAATAATACTAATGGCAAAAAATGCCTTTAACAATCTGAAAACCTTATTGATAAACAGCAAAATAGGGAATCAGACAAGAGTTAGAGCTTTGAAAACCTATGCACGGTCCACACTTATTTATGGCTCAGAGATGTGGACATTGAACAAGAACTCATTTATTTGTATACGATGCCAATTTACGTCAGTCCAACAACGATCTAGACTCAGAGAGAGAGAGAGAGAGAGAGAGAGAGAGAGAGAGAGAGAGAGAGAGAGAGAGAGAGAGAGAGACGATGATGATCCTTAGCTTCATGAATACCAAATATCATAGAGTAAGTTTCTTAATGAATAACTAAAATGCGTCAAGTTCTCTGTGATGAAGCCACTAGCTAGAATTACTTGGGTTTTATTGCACATAACCAGCTACGCAATTCAGCAGCGGTGTTATTTACGTTTCATGGATTTTCTGTCCAACGAAGTGTCCATGGGCGATGGAGTAGGGGGGGGGGGGGCTATTATCCCCTCCCCTCTTTTTACCGGAAATTTATTTTTCTATTTTATGCTTCAGAAAATATTAAAAGCATTTAAACTGCATAGATTTAATAACTCAGAAAAGATTCAGAGATATTTCAATTCATATATTTAGTGACTCAATCTTCATAAGAATTATTATTCAAAAGCTATTTATCGAATAAAAAGTTTGTTACTATGCATTTCTTTGTTAGGGTAAGTAATTCATTTACATGTATATGTCTAAATAATATCTATCTATCTAGCTATCTATCTATCTATCTATCTATATATATATATATATATATATATATATATATATATATATATATATATATATATATATATATATATATATATATATATATATGTGTGTGTGTGTGTGTGTGTGTGTGTGTTTGTTTATATATATATATATATATATATATATATATATATATATATATATATATATATATATATATATATATATATATATATATATATATATATATATATATATATATATATATATATATACATATATATATATATATATATATATATATATATATATATATATATATATATATATATATATATATATATATATATATATATATAGAGCAAATTTTCTGAGCTCGTGAATCCGGTGTCTTCTTCTCTAGACACTAGTTTCTAAGCAGTGTCCAAGGACCCATTCTGTTAATTGTTTTCGTCCATATTTCGTTTGTCTGTTTCATTGCATGTCCCCCTATTCATTTTATTTCCTTACATGTTGTTGAAATATCCTATGATTTAATTTGCTCTCGTATCCATGTTGTTATTCCTATCACTTTCCATTCCATAGCTCTTTAAGTTGTAATAGGCTCATGTTTTGAGGATCCAAATTTCTGATGCATAAGTTAATGTTGGTAAGACTAACTGATTAAAAACTTTTCCTTTTAGAGAAAGTGGCATTTTACGTTTTATAATTTCTTTTTGTATACTAAAAGCTTTCCATTCCATGTTTATCCTTCCTTTAATTTTGGTCTCGTGCCATGGGGAAACACTTACTGTCTGTCCGAAGTACATACATTCATTAACAATTATTAGAGGGTCATCCTTAATCCTTATTAGCTGTCTCTCTGAATTTTAACTGAATATTATCTTAGTTTTGCTAATATTCATTTACCATAGAGGTCACGATGCGAGAAAACTCCAAATCAATCAATTGATCAACCTATCATATCAATTTTCAGTCCTACATTTCTGCTTTCTCTATTCAAATCTTCTATTATATTTTGTAATTCCTTCCATGATTCACTAAAAAGAACTACGTCATCTGCAAATATGAAGATGTTGAGACATTCTCCATTAATTTTAATTCCTACATTTTCCCAATATAAATTCTTAAACTTCTTCTAGGAATGCTGTGAATGATTTAAGGATGTTTTGACATAACAACTTTCAGAAATCGAAAATCGTTTTATTGTTTCTATGTATGCAGAAACATATCGTACATGCTCTCCAGAAGTTTCAGCATATTTATTTGACAAATTATGAAAGTAAAGCTGTCTTTAAATTATGACGTCATCTTTACTGCGTCGTCTGCATGACTGCGTTTGACAGAATCGTCTTTTCGTGTTTATTTTTGCATGTATATCGCGATTTTTTCACTTATATTTTGAAATCGCGTACGTCTGCCAGAGATCGTAGGCATTAGTAGAGGGTAGGCGAACGCCAGCTACGACCTACGAGAGGAACAGCCAGTTTCCAAGGACGTATAGAACTTACGTTGCATGTGTTTGTTTACTTGCATTTTGTTTGTTCATTGGGTTTTCACAACGTCCTCGTGAACTTTATATCAAGGCCAATGTTACCTAAGGTCAAAGAAAGAACAAAAAGTAAACAGAGTTAGAGAGATAAGGTCTCCTTATTTAACCCCTTTTCTCAATTAGAATTTGTTCTCACTAAATTTGTGTAGTTTTAGGATAGTTGAACTACCCGTATGGATATCTTCAAATGTTCTACCATAAGTACCATCTATTCATCGTCTTCGAAGGGCTTTCATTACTGCTAAAGTTTTGACAGAATCAAAAGCTTTCTCATGGTCTTTAAATACCATGCATAGTGGTTGGTCATACTCAGTTGATTTTTTTCCATTACCTGGTTAATATCGTGGATATGGTCAGTTATTTAACATCCGCTTCTATAACATACCTGCTCTTTTGGCAGATTGAAATCTAGCATTCTTTTCACATTGTCTAATATGATCTTAGTAAATATTTCATATATTTCTCAGAGTAAACTTATTGAGTGGTAAATTTTTTTAGGTCTTTTGCGTCTATCTTATTGTGAAATGATATTATGATAATTTTTTTTTCCAAACTGAAGGTATACAGCAGTCTGTCAAACATTTTGTGTAAAGCTCAGCGAGATTTACTACCTCAGGTGTTTCATTATCGCTATTGGAGGAGTTATTTCTTTTATCAATATTGCGTAATATTGTATAGAAATCCTATACAATATTTATCACTTGATCTCTTTCGTTGATATATCAATTATCCTATATCTAAGTCACCTTTACTTTAACTTGATGCTTCTTCCTTTTTTATTGTTTACGAATGTCTTGTTTTTAGTTTGTTTATTGTTTTGGATAGGTCTAATTGTATTTCATCTAACTTGGCTTTCGCTCTCATTTTCAATCTTTCCTTTGTCAGATTTTTGTGTTTTTGATAGTTTTTCTTGATCTAGTTTAGAAAATATTTCACCTAGCTCCTGTGCTGCTTCCAATACAAATTTTGTAATTTACTATTAATTTCTTCTTTATTTGCTTCCATTTCGTCATGTAGCTGTGAGTACCTATTTTGTATTGCGAAACTAAACACACCATATTTTTCTCTTATTACAGGAGTGTTAATTTTTCTTAAAATTAGTGTTTATTTTTCTTTCCTTAGATATACACAAATATTACCTCTCACAATTCTATGGTCACTTGATCTTGAATTGATTAACACTGTTACCTTCTTAACTAAATCAACTTTTTTCACCGAGAATAAAATTGATTTCGCTTTTCATTTTTACATTTGGGCTTCTCCGTGTCCATTTTCTGTGTTCATTTTTATTAAAGAAAGGTGTTAATGATTTTTAGATAGTTTTTTCAGCAAATTCTACTAGCATGTCTCCTCTGTCATGTCTTGTGCCTACTTTAAATTTGGCTACACCTGATTCTCCTCTATTCTTATGACCTACTTCATAAAAATCCCCACCAAAAACAAATGTAAATAGAGTTTTATGTATTTTAAGACATTTCCATATGTTCATAAAGAGTTTTTCCTTCTTCCTCTGAATTTTATATTTTTAGTGTATACTTTTAATTTAGTTTGATACTATACGATTCATAAATGTTACGATTATTTTGATAATAAAACCCAGTCCCTTTTCTTTATTCCTTTCATATACAGTGACGCAAAAGAGTTGACCGCCATTTTACTCCATATAAGATTCCCCAGTTCTTCTAATTTCCCTCAGTCCTATTATATCCTAAGTTAACACAACAACATCTTCTCTGAACAGGGTCCTGACTTTGTACGTTGCCAGGTTAAGTTTTCCAAAGGTGGCCTTCTCTACTCTCTCTCTCTCTCTCTCTCTCTCTCTCTCTCTCTCTCTCTCTCTGTATATATATATATATATATATATATATATATATATATATATATATATATATATATATATATATATATATATATATATATATATATATATATATATATATATATATATATATATATATATTGTTACGAAGTTGGTCTAGCATTAGAGTAAATATTTTACTTATGTATTTTATTTGTGTATATAAAAGATGTATAGCCAGCTCGTAAGCTGAGTTCACCTCACGTAGGATTAAATAATGTATGTAAATTACGTAAGACTTTCGTTATTTATTTAATTGTGTTTTCATTCAGTTTCGTATATGTAACTTTACGTTATTTTAAAGAATTAACTTTTTATTTCACGCAGTTTTGTTATGAATTACGTAATTTTTAGGTATGCAGTATGACACATGAGGTATGAGCACAAGTGATTACATCATTTCTTTAGTTCGATGGGGTTAGAAAAGACATGAAAATTCTAGAGTTAATTTTATCTTTTTTTCAATGATATGAGAAGAAGATGGGTGGAGTTAGCGGAGAGAGGGTCACCTCACAAGCAAGGTTGTACCCCTTCTTCAAATTACTACGTTGTCAACCTTACGCCACTAGAGCCATGCCCCCACGCCATGAAAATGATTTACTAAATATTTTTAGAGTAATTAAGTCAATATATATATATAGGACCTGGCAATGCATAAGCACCAGAAGAGATCCAGCCTATCCCTTTGGATGAGTCAACGTTCGCCAACCCTCTCTCCTCTTAAGGGGAGCATCCGCCATTGAACCCAAAACCGTTGTTTATCACTGGATGAATCTGATTTTTCTAAATATTATACCTCCTAGTGCAAAAATAAATCTGTGCGAGTTTCATTGAACTCTGACAATTCTCTTTTTTAAATGAAGGAAAAATCTGTTAAACAAAAAAAAAAAAAAAAAAACATTTATCAAAAAGTACTGAATAGCATTAACTAAAAATTTCCACTAACTTTTTTATTACAATATAAACAAAATGTAAGTAGGAATTTTCCATATTTTCAGTATTTTTTTATATAAATATCTATATATTTATATACTTTGAAAGTTTGAAAAAATCTAGAAAATAGAAAATATACTTCAGAAAAAATTCCTCAATACAATATATTGTAAATTTATTCTTCTTTACAACGATGTATTTGGATTTGAAATTGGTTGATAAATTGCGGAGAAAAATAGTTTTGAAGGTCAATAAGTATAATTTTGAGATATCGACGGTCAAAGTTTTTCAATGAGATTCCATGAGAGTATGAAAGAAAGTGAAACATTATAGCTTTCATTAGCAAATATTGTTATCGATACTTATTTAGAACTAGTCTAAATTACTTGAACAACTTTCTTACCTGATACAATTTCTACTCATTACCGCAAGT
>NC_090735.1:75766133-75768633 GCF_036898095.1 Palaemon carinicauda | reverse complement strand
TCCTATCGACAGATTCCTCTCTAGCTTTTCAAGACAACAATATCTTTATAGAAGATATGTATACATTTCCTCTAGATATCAAAAGTGCAAATTGTTTTTTGTTTTAGGTATGCTAAAGAAAAGTATATGGTTTTGATAACAGTAGGACATTAATCAAAACTATTTTTATATTTTTTTCAAACGATAATTCTAAAAGATGCAACCATAATGAAATTCCATTCACTTTTGGGTTGTTTATCCCACATATACAGTAGTTTAGTGATATCAAAATAAAGAATTACTAATCGTGTCTTATGGACTAATACACCTTAACATAAAGGTGGCTCCTAGAATATACGGAGGACTGTCAAAGTATCTAGGGATTGAGAAAGCACCAAGACTTCATGGAGTTATGATGGTAATAGCGCATCTGCTTAACTGGCATGTTAATGTAAAGTGAATGGACGCGGAAAGAGTACCCAGGGAATGAACGAGATAGTTTCATTCCTCCTCTTATAAGGAAATGGAAGAATTCTGATTGAGGACGTAAGCCAATTAAAGCAAGGAATGTTCAGCCTTGTTGCAGTTCTGCAACGTGGGTAATGAAACACATCGGTGGTTTCTATGATAGGCATTCTGGCCTTTCGTTTCATTGGGGCAGTGAAAGCCTTTATTATTATTATTATTATTATTATTATTATTAGTATTATTAGTATTATTACTTGCTAGGCTACAACCCTAGTTGGAAAATCAGGATGCTCTAAGCCCAAGGGTCCTAACAGCGAAAATAGCCCAGTGAGGAAAGAAAAAAAGGAAAAATAAAATATCTAAAGGACAGTAGCAACAACAAAGTAAATATTTCCTCTATAATCTATAAAAACTTAACGAAAACAAGGAAGAGAAATAATGTAGAATAGTGTGCCCGAGTGTACCCTCAAGCAAGAGAGTTCTGACCCAAGATAGTGGAAGACCATGTTACAGAGGCTATGGCACTACCCAAGGCTAGAGAGCAATGGTTTGATTTTGGAGTGTCCGTCTCCTAGAAGAGCTGCTTACCATAGCTAAAAGAGTCTCTTCTATGCTTACCAAGAGGAAAATAGCCACTGAATAAATCCAGTGCAGTAGTTAACCCCATGGGTGAAGAAGAACTGTTCGGTAATCTCAGTGTTGTCAGGTGTATGAGGACAGAGGAGAATCAGTAAAGAATAGGCCAGACTATTCGATGTATGTGTAGGCAAAGGGAAAGTGAACTGTAACCAGAGAGATGGATCCAATGTAGTACTGTCTGTCCAGTCAAAGGACCCCATAACTCTCTAGCAGGGATCGCAGAGCGTCATGGAGATCACAGAATTAACGCTGTTTCCGTGGCTCTAGGACCCAAACAGTGACGAGTCTTATTCTATAGACCTCGGGTTAACTAATCGTGAGACGAAAATAAGAGCCACTTCGTGCATCCCCTCACGTGAGCCACCACGGCCCAGCTGTCGCTCAGTAATGATATGTGCTCTCTCTCTCTCTCTCTCTCTCTCTCTCTCTCTCTCTCTCTCTCTCTCTCTCTCTCTCTCTCTCTCTCTCTCTCCATTATTGATAGTTATCTTTTTCCCTTTACATTCTCTACTTTCATTAGTAAAACTACGCTTCTGTTAAGTCCTCCATATAACAATCCGATCGTTAAAGGGAATTGAAGGTACTTGTCATCTTTTTCAAAATCACATTCTACTGTTGTGAAAAAATACTTGCCAGGCATATGTCTACAGATGATTCTCGCTCTCTGTCGCGCATTACACATTCAGAAGTTTCCATTAGATGAATCAAACTATTATCAAATTTTTCTTTGCATTCTGCAGGGTTTTTTTTTTTTCACTAACCGCTCAACATCTTTCACTAGCAAATAACTTCGAAAGTAAAATTCAAACTTTTCTGAATTGGTATTATTATAAGGCCAATTCATTTGGATATAACAACCAAAAAATAAAAAATGCTTCGCCTTGTAGGTACGAATTTAACACCGTATAATTTCTTAACCATTTTATATAGGCCAATCAGGGAATAGTATGACAAAATCACTCCTTTCTGAAATCTATAAATGAAGCTAAACAAGAGTTTGCCACCCACTGGGTTTTCATGGTGTTCATCATTTCCTGCAAAATATTTTTCTGTTCATAATCAATTCCAAAAGTATTTCAGGATATTTTTTTCACAGGAAACCGAACAAGAATTCATGACATCAAAAGACAAAACTAATGTTATGAAGTTTGCAATTTTCCTCCTAATTGCTGCTAATCAATGTCAGGCCCTTTTTACCCAAATATGTTATTGCGTTTGCAATTGTACTAGATAGCTGTTGCACATATCCAGTTTCACACGCTGCTTCTCTTGTCCTAATAGTTTACAGTGACTTTCATTTAACATAAACTAAAATAAGTTCTGAAAGACCCTATTCTATCACTTACTGCACATTTCATGAATTGGAGAATCTGAAACAAAACTCCCGTCTTGCAGTTTGAAACCGGATTTGATT
>NC_090735.1:75743633-75761133 GCF_036898095.1 Palaemon carinicauda | reverse complement strand
AATAGCAAAAGAAGGCCCTCCTTCAACAAGAACGAAGTATTTGGTGAGAGTGATGCTTTCAGATTCTGCAATGGAGTCGTTATTGAAATTAATTTTTAGAAAGGACTAAGTATTTAATCATAGCGTACATACAGTATTGGTTCTCTTATAAGATATCCAGTTTCACTGAAAATATTCAATAGTCATGAATATACCCTAAGGTTAATTCTACTTAATTGGTATTTATATATCTCGGCAATAATATTTCATTTGATAAATATCTTTTGTATTCTAGTCGTTTTTATGAAAATCATCTATATGCTGCTTTTTTCATAATTATCCCGTTGTTTTTTAATGTGTTTATCACGAGCGTTCATTATGAAGAGTAATGCTCTTTTTCTGCTGGTAACTATGAATATGTATGAATTACTAAGTGGCATGAAATGTATATTGTCTGAAATCCATTTTATTAAGATAAAAAATAATTACATAAAAAAATCCTATAGATTAATAACTATATATTATCTTATAGTTATAACACCTAACTAGAATAATCCTATTAACTCAAGAGTGTTTAGAACACTTATGCTAAAGATGATTTTTCGAGTTGGTGAAAAAAAGGTTGTCCTTAAGTCGTAAGAAATATCTAAAGAGATATAGAGAAAATATTGATTAGCATCATAATGGTTTTAGCATTCTAAATCTAGTTTTTCAAGAGAATTATTCCCTGAAATGACTCCCGGAAACTCTTTTTAGCTGGGTTCTGCAAACAAAAAAGGCAGCTGCATTTTAAATACAAAGATGGGTAACTGGTTTTGTAGGTAAGTATAATGTTCTAGAGTGAATGAAAATGGAAAGAATCTTCTAAAAATTATTAGAAAGGAGCTTGTCTATTAGAAATAAGATGGTTCTCGTAGAAGTTTTAATTAACATACATTATTATTTTTATTAAATGTTAAGCTACAACCAAAGTTGGAAAAGCAGTATGCTAGAAGCCCAACGGCTCCAATAGGAAAAATAGCACAGTGAGAAAAGCAAATAAACTACAAGAGAAGTTTAATAACAATAATAATATCTAAAAAAAATCTTTCATATATAAACTATAAAAACTGCAAAATAACAAAAGGATGAGAAACATGATACAATAGTAGGCCCAAGTGTACCCTCAAGCAAGAGATCTCTAACCCAAGACAGTGGAAGACAATGGTAGAGAGGCTATGGCACTAACCAAGACCAGAGAACAATGGTTTGATTTTGGAGTGTCCTTCTCCTAGAAGAGTTGCTCACCATAGCTAAAGTCTCTTCTACCCTAACCAAGATGAAAGTAACCACTGAATAATTACAATGCAGTAGTTAACCTCTTGAAAGAAAAAGAAGTGTTTGGTAATCCCAGTGTTGTGAATGTATTAGGAAAGAAGAACATGTAATGAATAGGCTAGACTATTCTGTCTATGTGTCGGCAAAGATGAAATGAGCCGTATCTAGAGAAAGGAATCCAATGTTGTACTGTCTTGCCAGTCAAAGGACCCAATAACTCTCTAGACGTAGTATCTAAACGGGTGGCTTGTGTCTTGGCCAACCTAATTAGAAAAGTTCGAGGAAAGTAAAACATTGTTATATTATATACAGAGTATAGGAAATTGTGGGTCGAGGGTAATGGTGAGAAAAGGAAGGGTTAATAATAGGGCCTATATTTGATCATCATCTGCTGCTATAAACGCAATTAGGAAAACTAAATTACATTCGAATGAAAGGGTAATATATGAGAAGAGGGATGGAAAATAGTGTGGTGTTAAAGGTTGGGAATGATCTTCAGGAAGACATCATAAAAAGGAAGGGAGAGGAAATAAAAGTAATAATGGTGAGAAGGTTATATAAGTAGGTTAGTGAAGGAAAACAATAGAGGATTTGATTAACGTTATCTGACAGAAGACATTGTTCGGACGTCCATGATGATTGAGTGAATAAACATCGTAAAATTAAGAGAGAAAAAGATGAAGGAAAAAATTATTATATATTGATGAATTTTAGTATGATAGACTGAGTATCTTGAAGATGCCTTGAATATGAAGAATAAAAGAAAGGTAAAGCTGAATAATGTGAGTTTAGATGGATTAGAATAATTCAAGTACGCTTCTTGAAGTAAAAGTTAGACATTTAATTACTGCAAAGAGGATTTTAAAGAATAAATGTCCATTGGAAATTGATGAGATTTATGGCGAAATGTTATGAAATACTGATTTCATTATGATTGTGTTGTCGACTATGGTCTTTTAGGTAGATCTGGAAAGGTTACGAAGGAATGGGTGAGAAAATAACTTTTTTATGGATGGGAAAATCTGGTAGAGGTGACTAAAAGTTATGGGAGCCTAAAACATTACTTGGTATGCCAAGTAAGGAGCATGAAATAATTTTTATTGGGAAAATAATACAGCTGACAGGATTGGTAGAAAAATATCAGTTTGGTTCAGACAAATAAATGAGCGCAAGGATCAAATGTTTACTGTTCAACGGTTGGGCAAGAGGACTGGAAGTATAGATGAGAAAGCAGCATTTGGTATGTAATAAAAAAGAGAAATCTCATGATTTTGCGTATAACAGATGGAGGATGTATATTGCAGAAGGTAGTTTAATGAAAGAAAATAGGTGTTAATAATGAAAGTGATTGCTTCATTGTGATTGATTGCTTGATTGAAAGTTTTCTGGCATCCTGACATCTAAGGTCATTGACGCCGATAGCATTTATTATATATGAAAAACCAAAGAGAATTCATTTGTGAGAGAGGATCCAAGCCATCCATGTGCTGTCTCCTAGGTTACATTTCGCTAGTCAGAGAAAGGAAAGGGACTGGGAATGGATTGTGGAATGATTGATATTTTGTCGATTATATAGTCCTCATTGATCATAGTTAAGTATAAGTACAGTAACTAGAGAAAACTGGAGTAATCATACCAGGAATGATTGAAGTGGTTGATGCATATTATAGGTATTCAGGAGATAATGTGATATGCATAGTACAACAAAAGAAGAGATAAGTTGATAAAAAGAAAATGAATAAACATATTTACCGGGAGTTTAGAGAGAGAGAGAGAGAGAGAGAGAGAGAGAGAGAGAGAGAGTAATGTGAAAAGAAGGTAGACGTTAGCATTGGGATGAAGAGAAGATGAGGAGGAAAAGGCAATTGAATTATTTATTCCTTAGCAGAGAGAAAGCTAATGCAAGATAGAGAGGAATTATATAGTGCGAGAGGGAATCAACAACTCTGGGATGATCCTCTTTGTTGGTCCACAAAGTGATTAGTTTTATGGAAGATTTTCAAACAAGAAGTTGATACCCCAATCTCTACTTAAAAAAAAAATTGTGAATGACTGTTTTTTTTTTTTTTTTTTTTTTTTTTTTTTTTTGAGTAGCTTACTGATGGAAAACAGGGAAATTCAGGGGCTGTACATTATGCTATATGATAGAGTTGTTAATGATAAATCACTTTACACCTTAGATAATCTTGTACTTGTGGCCGATTACTTCAAATTGCCAGATTTGACTTATTTTCATAGATCAAACAGATACATTCAGTAAACAGGTCTGAAGGGCTTCACATATACTGAATTCTGAATTTGTGTTATTTCTGAAAGCTAATAGAATATAGCGCTATCAAATGCATATATATATATATATATATATATGTATGTATATATATATATATATATATATATATACATCTGTGTAAGCATGCACGTGAGTTTATTTACTGTGGACTACTACCATGGCTGAAATAAGAGGTATAACCTAGGAATTATCTGAGAAGATTCCAGCGGTGTTGTGTACAGATATAGCCAACTTCATCCCGGTGCCAAAATTATAGTGTTTAAGGGTTATGTCCCTATTGGTTGGAGGTAAAGACCCCTAAAAGGTAGATGGGTCTCTTTTAATCATTCACTCCTGAATGATGCCATAAAAAGACAATAATAGCTTCCTCACTAGACTGCGATCTGTGAAATTCACCATACGGAAAAGGGTATTGAGATACAGACACTAACTGGTGTCTTTATTACAAAATATAATCAGAGAAGAAAGATTTTCAGTGTAGGGATTCTGAATGTGTGTGGAAGTAGTGCTGAACATGAGATTCATATTAGCTGGTTTCTTTTTAAAAAAGAGAAAGCTGAATTCTGTATCCCTTAGTGAGACAGAAGTAAAATAGCAGCAGACATAGAAGTGGGGGCGACAAAGAATTATTATACCCTGGGTAGCTGAATGAAGTAGACCTTGGGAAGGAGTAATGAATTGCATTGTCAATAAATAACTGATGATTGATCAAAGATTGTATGAGGAAGATTGAATGTGGCAGGATTAAATTTCTGGTGAAAAGGTGTGAATGAAGGAGAAAGAAATCCGATGGATATATAACTTTTTGGGGAAAGTCTACCTGGTTTTTGAACATCAAAGGCCGAAAGGGCTACGGGATTTGAACGTAAAGAAAAGTGACAGAAAAAAAGATGAAGTTGTTGGCAGGTATGGAGTTCATGAAGTAACTGATAATGGAAAGAGTTTTATGGAAATATGTTTGGAGAGAGATTTGATTATTTGTGTATCAATACGTATTCGACAACTGGGGAAGAAAAAATTGAAGTATCTTACTAAATCTTGCAAAGACCTTGCTTCCTTTTTTTGCTTTGTCTATTCTCTGACTCCCTCGTTTCGCACAAACCAATAATGCGTCTTAATTATTATACAAAAATAAATAACTCATTCATTTCCAATTTTACTATTCATAATAGCAATTGTTCCTAAATTATCGCAGTTTTATTCTGCTCCTGCTTACATTCACTCTCAGCATTCTTATATTCAAGTTCTTTTACTAACTTTTGATGTTCCCCTTCATTATGCACAATCAAGAAATCCCTTGCAAAAATCAGTCAGTTCTCACTCCATCCATGTCCAGCCTTTGTGATCCTATAATATTTGCCCTTGCATCCCCTGTTATTTTCCTGACTTAAAGCTTCTTTTGCTTCATAATATTATATAACAACCTTGAAGGCATAGCACATTTTTCTTCAGACCAATTTCTGATCAAACCTATCACTCTTGTGCCTAAAAGTTCTATTGCATACTGGAAGCATTAGCAAAGGGTCTTTACAGGTTTTCTTTGACCCTTAATCTCAGCCACATTTTGGGCTTCTAGTTTACATCTTTCACTTCTTCCTTTCCCTTTCTTCCATCCTTGTGCCCATCCTCTTTTAACTTCTACTTTATAGGTAACTGGGTTATAAGACAATATTCCATCTATACAGTTCAATGATACACGCTTCAAGTCGATCATAACAAGTTTAAGTTTTCTTTAACAGCTCATCCTCTATAGCATATAATTTCAACATACTCTACACTGTCTCTACTGATTTTATTATTGGCCAATATATACCACATACAGCCTAGATCCACCCTGTTCTCCCCATATCAGTCTTTCCATCATAAGTCTTCATCACTTTGAATCAAACCATATTTAGAGTATAGAGTTATTTTTATACTAAGCATACACCCTTTAATTCTTACAATGACCTGAATCTTCTTTGCTTTTATTCAATGAAAATATTATTTGTCCTAACCATCATTTAGAACCTAATTTTGACAAAACTACAAAACTTATGAGGATATATATATATATATATATATATATATATATATATATATATATATATATATATATATATATATATATATATATATATACAAGTATATATATATATATATATATATATATATATATATATATATATATATATATATATATATATATATATGTATATATATATATATATATATAGTGTGTGTATGTGTGTGTGTGTGTGTTTGTGTGTGTATGTGTATGTGTATAAAGTGCGCATACTTGCTTGTCTGCATGTGTGTCTGTATGTGTATTATTGCTTGCTTTTAATTTGAGTTTGCACTCAATAGATCATTCGTTCTATGCATGATTAATTCTGCCAAACATCAGTAATAGAGCTCATGATTTGTGTTTTTTCTGCGTTTATGAGATTTTTATCTGTTATGACTAATTCAATGATCCAATTTTAAATTACGATGGTGGATGCTATTCTCCATAAGAATTACTTATGCTATTTTCTGTTGGGGATATATGTCATTAAGATCTTTGTTTCGAAACAGCTAAAACTAGCTTCGTACAAGTTAAAGGAATCGTTATATTAAAGGTTTCTCAACTTCAAAACTGGGTAGATAACTATAAAAGTAAATAGATTACTAAAAATATTAATATAAGTTACCCGAAACGCGTTATTGCCTGTAAATTTGTATGAATTGCAATTTACTTATTATTCCATTAACTTTCTCAATTATTTACAGAAACATTGTTGCAAAGATTTTGAAGTTTTTCCTCAATCTTATTGAAATTAGAATTTGTCGTCAAATAAAGTAACCATTCTATTATCACCACTTTCGCTTTTTGCGACTTAACGACTTATGAGCTGAAAATGCGTTCTTTATATTGATTCCTGCATGAAAGAGAATAGAATAAAAGATGAAGTACTGTACTATAAAATCTGATTTTGAAGGGCTGTTTAATTAAATGTAAAATAAAGAGGCTAAATTAAAATAAGAAATTAAATTCCTAATTAATATCTCCCTTTTCTTCACCTGTAACTCCAGTTTCTGAACCTCCTCCAGAGCCTTCTTCCCCAGTTTCTGAACCTCCTCCTGATTCACCTCCCGAACCACCTCCCTCTCCTGAACCTCCAGTGCCACCTTCACCTCCACCATCTGTATTATCACCACCATCAGCACCATCATCTCCACCTCCACCAGGGTTTACGTCAGTATCAGTTTCATCATCATCTCCACCTCCACCTGGGTTTACGTCAGTATCAGTTTCATCATCATCTCCAGCTCCACCAGGGTTTACGTCAGTATCAGTTTCATCATCATCTCCTACACCTCCTCCAGCACCATCATTATCTCCTGCTCCCGCTGGTACTCCTGCACTTGTCCCAGAAGTGCTTCCTCCTAAATGAATCAATGATCCAGCTATTTAAGGTTTTTCTGATAACCCATAACTGTTCTAGGGTAGCTAAATGCTATATATAAGGGCAAATACATTAAAATGGAATAAGTGTTATGTTTTTAGTATTCTAAAAGTAGAATAAAATATTTTAATGGTACATTATTTATAGTGGGTTAAGCTTAAAATTAACTAGATAAATTGTGTTATTGATTGTGGAATATCAACGGTGAACAAGATTTTAAGAATAGATGTATTCTAAAACAAGGAAAAAACAATAAAAAAAAATACTAGCTGAACTCAGGACGGATATTATTTATGAGATGGGCAATGTCCCTCATTGATGTCGCTCACTATCACGCAGTTAACTGTAATGTTTCTACATTTAACATCATATTTAAGAAGGCTACGTGATAGCTGTGTCTTTTCAATTGTATATATTACCATGGAATTTGGCAGGAACAGAGAAACTGTATTTCCCATTAATCCCTGAAATTTTCATTTGGATATGTGAATTATTCTAGGAACATTTTACTCCACTCCCAAAAATAACCATTCAACCCATACCGGGATAAACGTATGCTATGGCTTTTTTATGGCAAATATCAACATGAAAATTGGTATGGACAAAGTAAATATCCATCTCATAAACACCTAAAAATTTCATTTAGATATCTTAAGTATTCTGAGTAATTTACGGCAACGGCGAAAATTGGACTCCCTCGGATATCGAAAAAGGGCTACTGTGACTTTTCTATGGGAAGTATCAATACAAAAATGGATAGGAATGTAGGTCACATAACACCCATCAAACCCTGTGAAAATAATTTGAATATCTGCAAAACCCTGGGAGTAGTTTGCTCCTCCTCACTGATTTCTTAACTAAAGGTCGTCCCTTACGAACAAAAGTGACCGCCAGGGCATGCTTATAGCAGGTATGAACATGAACTGGCAGAAACAAAGCTTATATATATATATATATATATATATATATATATATATATATATATATATCCCCCTTCAAATTTCATCTGAATATATTTATTGGCATAGGAGTTACTGACTCCACCGCCGAAAATATCAGCCACCATCACCACACCGCCACCTCCGCTCTAAAATCTATGTTTTGGGAATGACTGAGCTACGTGTTAGGTGACATATCTTCAAAAAATTTTGGCATTTCATATAAGGTCACTCACTTCATTCGCGACAATAACTCTTTGTGTTGTTTTATAAATCTCAGGAGAAGATATATAGGGTGATAAGATTAATATGGTTATTAGTTACAATTAAGTAAAAGTCTTTTGAAAACTTACCACTACCTTAATGTAAAAAGAAAGCATAAAATATCAATAATAGTCAATTCAATATAAATCAACAAACTACCATTGTATAATAGGAATATAGCCTATAACTACTTCACAAACGAATTGCATGAAGAAATAATGCATGAAAGACAAGGATCCTACCAAATGATCCAGAAAAAAAAAAAAAAACATAATTAGAACTTGAACCTAAATACTTGCACAGTACTCTATATAACTATCTAGGAATGTGGAAATACTTAGGTTATAACATTTTTGGGGCACTGTAGTTCAATTAATTGTGCCCCGGTGTTTCTAATATAAGATCTATGACTTTATCATTAAAATATAACATTAACAAACTTCATTTTAGATGAGTAAATGAAGTATCTTTTAAACTAAAACAAACCTTGAGTAGTAGTCACCGCAGGAGCAGGGATGACTGTTGATGTAGGGGTAACTGTTTCTGGTACAGCAGGAGTTGTTGGCACAACAGGAATGTCTGTTACTATAGTTGTGGGAACAGCTGTTACTGTAAGGGTAGGGGTAACTGTTTCTGGCACACCAGGAGTTGTTAATACAGTAGGGATATCTGTTACTATAGATGTGGGAACAGTTGTTACTGGAATGGTAGAGGGGGCTGTCTCTGGCACACTAGGAGCAGTTGTTGATACAGTAGGGGTGTTTGTTACTATAGTTGTAGGAACAGTTGTTACTGGAATGGTAGAGGGGGCTGTTTCTGGCACACTAGGAGCAGTTGTTGATATAGTAGGGGTGTTTGTTACTATAGTTGTGGGAACAGTTGTTACTGGAATGGTAGAGGGGTCTGTTTCTGGCACACTAGGAGCAGTTGTTGATACAGTGGGGGTGTTTGTTACTATAGTTGTGGGAACAGTTGTTACTGGAATGGTAGAGGGGACTGTTTCTGGCACACTAGGAGCAGTTGTTGATACAGTGGGGGTGTTTGTTACTATAGTTGTGGGAACAGTTGTTGCTGGAATGGTAGGGGTGACTGTTTCTGGCACACTAGGAGCAGTTGTTGATACAGTGGGGGTGTTTGTTACTATAGTTGTGGGAACAGTTGTTACTGGAATGGTAGAGGGGACTGTTTCTGGCACACTAGGAGCAGTTGTTGATACAGTGGGGGTGTTTGTTACTATAGTTGTGGGAACAGTTGTTACTGGAATGGTAGAGGGGACTGTTTCTGGCACACTAGGAGCAGTTGTTGATACAGTGGGGGTGTTTGTTACTATAGTTGTGGGAACAGTTGTTACTGGAATGGTAGAGGGGGCTGTTTCTGACACACTAGGAGCAGTTATTGATACAGTAGGGGTGTTTGTTACGATAGTTGTGGGAACAGTTGTTACTGGAATGGTAGAGGGGTCTGTTTCTGGCACACTAGGAGCAGTTGTTGATACAGTAGGGGTGTTTGTTACGATAGTTGTGGGAACAGTTGTTACTGGAATGGTAGAGGGGTCTGTTTCTGGCACACTAGGAGCAGCTGTTGATACAGTAGGGGTGTTTGTTACTATAGTTGTGGGAACAGTTGTTACTGGAATGGTAGGGGTGACTGTTTCTGGCACACTAGGAGCAGTTGTTGATACAGTAGGGGTGTTTGTTACTATAGTTATGGGAACAGTTGTTCCTGGAATGGTAGGGGTGACTGTTTCTGGCACACTAGGAGTAGTTGTTGATACCGTAGGGGTGTTTGTTACTATAGTTGTGGGAACAGTTGTTACTGGATAGTAGAGTTGACTGTTTCTGGCACACTAGGAGCAGTTGTTGATACAGTAGGGGTGTTTGTTACTATAGTTGTGGGAACAGTTGTTACTGGAATGGTAGAGGGGTCTGTTTCTGGCACACTAGGAGCAGTTGTTGATACAGTAGGGGTGTTTGTTACTATAGTTGTGGGAACAGTTGTTACTGGAATGGTAGGGGTGACTGTTTCTGGCACACTAGGAGTAGTTGTTGATACAGTAGGGGTGTTTGTTACTATAGTTGTGGGAACAGTTGTTACTGGGATAGTAGAGTTGACTGTTTCTGGCACACCAGGGGTTGTTGATACAATAGGGTTATCTGTTACTGAAGCTGTGGAAACATCTGTTACTGGATCAGTTGGAGTAATTGTATCTGGTGCACCAGAAGTTGTTGTTGTACGCCCGGTGATGACTGTTACTGTCATTGGAGGAGTACTTGTTATTGGAACTGTTTGAGTGACTGTTGCTGGGACACTAGCATTAGATGTTGATGAAGCAGGAATGACTGATGCTGAAGGTGTGGCAGCAGTTGTTACTGGAACTGTTGAGGTGACCTTTTCTGGCGTTGTAGTAGTAGTTTCTGAAAGAGCGGTGATGACAGTTAATATGATTGCTGAAAAGCTCAGACTCTCCCTATAGATATTAAAATTAGAAAAAGCTGATACTAATTAAACATATATATCATACGTCTAAGTTTTAGATTATTTCTTAGATTACAAGTGAATATTCTAATTCCCAATTTTATAAAGATCTTGGAAACACTATCTTTCATGAGTAAGAAATGTGCATAGGAGTTAAGGCCATCAGTTTCCATCAGATGGTGTACCAAAGGTCTTTGCAGCATTCTTTTGACCCTTAGCTCCACCCAACTTTTAGCCTTACACTATACCCACAGTTCAAAGTTCCATTTTTCAATCTTGCTGTCCAACCTGTCATAGCTCTTACTTCCTAGTGCCACTGAGATATTTTCCCCAAGTTACACATTGGTTCTGCATGCCTCTTAAAAGAGGCTCCATTTCCCTGCTTGATAGCCCAATTTCATAAATCCAATTCAATCCAAATGAGAAACTCTTAACTGGCCCTTAGATTCGGTAATTATGTTACATATTATATACTAAATAATATTGTCATAAGCTTGAGCACACATACAAATGTCTATATCTATCTATCTATCACTCTACCTGTGTATTTACACATATGTATGTATGTATGTATGTATGTATGTATGTATGTATATCAAGAATATAAATCCTTATCATAAGGACAAGGACAGACCTAGGCAATAAACTATAAAATCAGCATATTATCAAATTATACCTCAAACTAAAAAAAGAGCACCTGAACTTTTCTCACTGTTCATCACTGGTTTCCGAAAATGTATCTCCATAGATTCGGCTACTCTCAACCAGTTGTTTTCACTATAGGATACTAATACCCAAAAATTTTTAAATCCAAACCAGACTCGTAGGCAGAAGTATGATCCCTAATCCTCAACTAGGTAGGCTTGGCAAGCAAGCATTCAGTTCGAGTGGATTTCCCGAAGTGTTGTCCACATCTAGTTCATAGGCACCTCAAAGAATAGCCCAAATAGATATCACTGCACACATACAACATATAAGCAAATAACGTTTAAGGAAGAAAAGATCATTGGGTAGTTGTTCTCAATGGCTTAAATATGGTTTGAAGGTAAAGTTATTGGAAAAAATATTATTTTAAAATCTATTTGAGAATGAAACCTATCAATATTATGCCTAGTTTCCTTTATTATAATTTAGTAGGTAAGGTCTTTTGTATGTGGTAGAAGCTTTTTTCCTTTCTGTTCACCACTTTTACAACTTGTGCAAACTTTGAATTCAAGGGGCCCGGCCGGTAGTATGCCAATATATGGGGCTATAGGACGAATAACATCAAATCCTGAAAAAATTCACTGAGCTTCGTATGGCAATGGAGAATGCGTATACGGATTATTTTGTCAAAATCCTCTTACTTTCATAGTTATAGGGTGATTAGTAAAAGTAAGTCAATAAAACAAAAACATTGATCCTTACAAGAAAATGCATATATCTTCTGTTATCATAAATTTTGATAATTATCACATTTTGATAAAAAAAGAATTGTGAGCAATGGCACCTGTATAAATTCTATGAATCACAAGACAGGAAGTTTTACGATTATACCCTTCAGTGCTAGCACAAACCTCAGGGAGGGTATACGTTTGAGTTTGACCTCAAACATTCACTCGCTTTTACGTCTGTTTTTCTTGGTTTTGGCAAGAATTTTATCATGCCAAAATAGAAAAGATAATTTCAACATCTTCTCTAACAAAAGGAAGAAGAAAATTTTCTCTAATAAGAGTGCAGAAGTGGGCAATATTGGCAATATTAGTGGAGTTAGTGAAGGAGAGAGAGAGAGAGAGAGAGAGAGAGAGAGAGAGAGAGAGAGAGAGAGAGAGAGAGAGAGAGAGAGAGAGAGTTGTGGATGAAGGAGCGACTGTCTCGCCTGACACAGGACCCTAAAGAAGAAAGATATTGAACAAAGGGATTTTCCTTTATGATTAAATTATAATAAATAACATTGTTTCGGTTTATTAATATCCAAAAAAGAACATAAAATTCATAATACTTATGATAATCAATATTGTCTTTGTAAAAATACAAAGAAAAACTGAACGCCCATATCTAAAAACTATACTTATTGGCCTTCAAATTTTATCTTCACCCTTAGTTTTAAAGATATGCCAAAGAGGAAAAGAATATTTCAACATCTCACTAACATAAGGAAGAAAATTCGCTCTAATAAGAGTTCAGAAGCGGGTAATATCGGGGATATTAGCAGAGTTAGGGAAGGAGAGAGATGATGGAGCAACTGTCTCGCCTAAAGAAGCCAGATATTGAGAAAAGGGATCTTAATTTATGATAAACTTATAAATTTTGGTATATTATTATCTGAAAACGAACATGAAGTTCATAATAATCATGATTTATTAATATTGTCTTTATAAAAATACAAAAGAAAACTTTGAATGCCCATTCCTCAAAACTATACTTATTGATCTTCAAATTTTATCTTCTCCCTTAGTTTTAAAGATATAGCATTGAAATTTAGTATATAACTTAATAAGACATTAAAAAACAATCAAATAGAGCTCTTTATTTCCCATTTTTTTCATATTTTTTTGTTAATTTTTTCCCTGATTTTCAGGTTTTCTTTTGTTACCATAAGGAAAAAATTCATATTTAGCAAAAGAAAATACTTTTAGAAAAAAAAAAACTCTATATAGGGTACTAATCCCAGGTCTTGATATTAAGTATCAAGGAAGGAGATGGAATTTAAAAAAACACTCAATTTTAGGATAAACCACTCTGGCATCACAAAACGTAAGGTCAGAGGAAAAAATCCTATGCAGTTTGGAGATGTCCTAAGTCACCTTATTAAGTGGTATGGATGCCAATGTCCTGTACATAAAAAACAACATTAGTCGACCGGCCCCCTTAAAAATCTGTTTACTAATTCATATACAAGGCCTTGCAGGTAGGCATGGTTCCTGAAAAAAAAATTAAGAGAATATCCACTTCTTTGTGATAGACAAACCAGTTGCTAGAGAGAATATGCTCTTGCTATTCAATAAAGTTCTTACATTATTTAGTTTGTTATCTAAACTTGTACCTATTTATGTCTTATTTTCATATAAAAAATGTTGCCTGGACGCGACAAAATGTTTTGAAAATGAAAATGATCAGCATCATAACAATATTTTTTCATATTCCTAATAAGAATACGCTTTCCATATCACTTGTCCACTTTTGCATTATAGTCAGCCCTCACTTTTAGCAGATTCATTCTTCGTGATTTCACTCATTTGCATATCAGAGAACCATATAACCAATCAAATAAAAAGCCACATTCCCATGTTCGATTTCAAACTTACCATACCGGTTTGCATCAGGCCCTTCCAGTCACCCAGCACAATATCCCATCTCTCACTAACTCAGTCCTCACTCTTCCTTTGTGTGTCATTGCATACACATTTCCCACTTCATCCCAACGTATTTTGCCTGACTTTTGATTTACCTTTTTACAAGATCACGGCCCAAAAGACAGCTGCTTCGACTTACAAAGGTTCTGCTAAGCAGCAGAGGAAGGTCATGATACTTTAGAAAAAGGCAAAAGTCTTTGATAAATGCAAGGAAGGGAGGAAAATTGCAGCCGTTGGAAGATCTTTTAGCGTTAATGAGCATACCAAGAGGTACGTAGGGAAGAGTGCAGCTAAGAATCATGCTGCCGTAGCTTCTAGTACCCAACACAGTGCAAAGGTTGTGTCCAGGGTGAGGTAAAAGGGCATGGTAAATATTGAGGATGCCCTTTTTGTGTGAACCGAGCACCAGCATTGTAAGGGGATCACCATCAGCTTGATAACAATCTATGAAAAAGCCAAGTCATAACTCGGCTATTTCATGGAGGATGATCCCCAGCCTTCCACCAGCCAAGATGCCACAACCCTGCCGACTCCTTTCCAAACCAGCAAAGGGTGTTTGATAAGTTTAAATGCTGTTTTGGGCTGAGGAAGGGTGAAAATTACTGGGGAGTCATCCTCTGCAAACCATGGGGCAGCGACAATTATCCTGAACGAGCTTAAAAAGCTCATCTTTGAAACAGATAAGCTTATAGACATTTACATTCAAAATGCTTCTTATGTTATCTAGATACTGTAGTTTATGTAACTAATTACTTAAATTTTTTTTTAGTTTTATTTCAAGATTTGCCTTAACATAGAGACACATGTCTGCAGAAGATACACTAGAGTATTGTACAAAACTTTAGTTTTGCTAATTTGAATTAGTTTTTTGGTACCTTCAGTACCCATGTATATTTTACTGCATTTGATTTATTATTTAATGTCTTGCATTTTGAGTCTAAGTATTCACTACAATATATGTAATTAATGTTTAAATCTTGTTTAATTTCCTTAATGTAGAGACACGTGTCTGTCAAAAATACGTACAGTATTGTAAAAATCTACAGTTTTGCCAATTTAAATTAATTTTTGGTTCCGTCAGTGCCTATACATTCTGTACTGTACTTGATTTATTATATATATAATATTTTTTTTTTTTGAGTGTATGTACGTTTGAAGTAAATCTTAATTAGAATACTTGTTCTTAAATATACATGCGTTGAAATTTAATTTACGTAGTTTACTCTATTGTATTTTAATTTGAAATAATTTCTTATTTCTTGACGGGTTTGGTTTGGAAGATGATCCAAAGAATTTTCATTGCCAAGGAGGAACACCGGGCTCCCTTTTTTAACGCAGAAAAGAACAGATAAGCTAATGATGTAAATTTTTCCGCTTCTCTTATCAAAAGTTGAAATACTGTTGTACAGGCACTGTAAAATTAATCATTCTTTTTTATTCGTATGACTAGTTTAATATAATTCTGATTTTCTTGGTTTTTATTATTTATCATGTTATTTTAATAAATGTGCCCTCATCTGTCTTCTCCAGGTTTATGTTGATTATGTGTGGCAACACTGCCGGCCATCTTATTAAACTCTGCTTCATGCTTGAGAAGTTGGCAGATGGAAGAAAGGAAGTAGAAGATGTGCAGCATGGATCATTCCTTTGCCCATGCCCTGAAACTCATGCATTTGATGGATGAGACTTTTGCTAGCTACAAGAGCATATTGAAAAAGTTGAAAAATTTGACAAAGCAGCTGCCAATAAGGATGTTCTTTCCCCATTGCTAGAAACAGTCACCACCACATCCGTCAACCACTGATCCCAAGTCCGAGCATAAGCCTTAACCATCACCACCTCCTCCTCCAACTAAGGAATCTCTTGACCCTGAAACCACTCCAGCAAACCCTCCTCAGGCAATCCCTCCTCTGGAAACGACGATGGAACCCAGTAATGATGATAGTGTAGCCAATCCTCCTCCCCTTGCAGATTAGTAAAAATTTTCTATGTACATTTTCTAATTTTACATTTCAGTTATAGTACAGCACAGTACAAAATTTATAATATTTATATGAATCTATATTAGTACTCTTTAAATAATCAGCCTACATAATCTTTAAATTAATTGTACCGGACATTCTTTATTACTGTATGTATCCTGTACTAATATATTTGAAATCATCCTTCACGACTATGTAGAACTTCGTACAAAAATGGTTAAGGTCTTTGTATAGCCTACAATGTGTACACGTAGGGAATTTTAACTAGCATTATTCACATATTGTACAATATAGTATTACAGTAATGTACAGTATTGTTTATTAACTATATAGTACAGTACTCTACGTTAATACTACTGTATTCGACAATATGTAAATGTAGGTAGTATGTTGGCCAAGGCACCAGATACCCATTGAGATACTATCGCTAGACTTATTTGGTCCTTTGAATGGCCAGACAGTACTACAATTAATCCCTCTCTTTGATCATGGCTAATTTCTTTTATGATATTTACTTGAATTTATACTAGTATTCTTTGAATAATTAGCCTACATAGTCTTTAAATTAATTGTACCGGATATTTTTTATTACTGTATGTATCCTGTACTAATATATTTGAAATCTCTTTTCTTTAACACCTATTTCCAGCGTTTTCCTCTCGTATCCCAAGCATGAAATCTTCCACTATTAATTAATTCCTATCATTCATATCTGCCCTCTGGACTTATTTCACTAAATCGCACATCACCTATTATAATTTAAATACGACCATTGTCTATTTTCGTCCATAGTGCTTCATGAGTCTTAGACTTTTCTGTGGACTTCTATAGTTACATATCCTAATTCTTCATCCTGAAAGTTCTCCCCTCTCCTGCTGTGTTTTCTTATTCTCATAAACTATATCATTCGATTAAAAAATTTTAATCACTCCCTAAATATGTTTTAGTGAAACAATCATTATGGAGTCGGCCATGCTCATTATCTCCTCCATAGATCTTTTCTTCTTATCTACTATATCTTTACATGATGAATTTTGCACCATTTATACATTGTCTTATTTGTATTTGTTATTTTCTTTTTTGATAAACCCTCCTGGGTGTTGCTCCCTGTGTATGACAATAAATTTAATATTAGCTGTCACTGTGTTATATGGTCTGGTACTGACCTTTATGCCATTCCAGTTTCTTAATTTAACGCACCTTTCATTTGGCATCGTTGTGTCCATGTCATTTGACTTTCACTTCCATGTTATACCTTACATATTAGACCCTTAGCTCTATAATATTTGTCTTTTTATTAAACTTTTCTCCATGTCCTGTTTCCTTGATTTTATATTGCTCTTTGGTCATGCTGGCCTGAATGGGGCCTCTGATACTTTTAATAACTATATCATTCTCCTACCACTTATTATTTCTGCCTCCATAAAACCCAAATCTACCTACCTTATCATATGGGTAATATTTTTTTTTTTTTCAGATAAAATCGATATAT
>NC_090735.1:75716133-75738633 GCF_036898095.1 Palaemon carinicauda | reverse complement strand
GATATAACAGATAACCAAGAAACAATAAGAATGTTTAACACTATAGTAATGAATGAAAGGGTGATAAGTGAACATAAGGATAATAATACTAGGTGCAGAGGGGCGTTAGAGAACAACTCAGAGGAGCAAAATATGCATTTAAAAAACTGAAATAAGTGGAAAATTTACATTAAGAAAAAGAATGATATAGTTGAAAATATAAGAAAATGGGTTATAAAACGATTAAAAACTTAAAAATTATAAGAAATATGAGAATATAAGAATGCAAGTATCCTACTATGCAGCAGTGAATTATGTACTTGGCTAAGATGGTGAATTTTATCACGGCAAGAGAAGGAAATAGTATATGCAGATATATGGAAAGAATAAAATAAAGACAATATGAAGTTGGCAGATGTCAACAGGGGGAAATGTATGAATACTGTCACAGGGGAGCTAAAGCAATGTCAAGGAAAGTAGGGCTGAAACAAGAGTAAAAGTGATGTATCACCATGGAAATAACAGAAAGCAAGAAATATATCGATTTTATCTGAAAAAAAAAAAATATTACCCATATGATAAGGTAGGTAGATTTGGGTTTTATGGAGGCAGAAATAATAAGTGGTAGGAGAATGATATAGTTATTAAAAGTATCAGAGGCCCCATTCAGGCCAGCATGACCAAAGAGCAATATAAAATCAAGGAAACAGGACATGAAGAAAAGTTTAATAAAAAGACAAATATTATAGAGCTAAGGGTCTAATATGTAAGGTATAACATGGAAGTGAAAGTCAAATGACATGGACACAACGATGCCAAATGAAAGGTGCGTTAAATTAAGAAACTGGAATGGCATAAAGGTCAGTACCAGACCATATAACACAGTGACAGCTAATATTAAATTTATTGTCATACACAGGGAGCAACACCCAGGAGGGTTTATCAAAAAAGAAAATAACAAATACAAATAAGACAATGTATAAATGGTGCAAAATTCATCATGTAAAGATATAGTAGATAAGAAGAAAAGATCTATGGAGGAGATAATGAGCATGGCCGACTCCATAATGATTGTTTCACTAAAACATATTTAGGGAGTGATTAAAATTTTTTAATCGAATGATATAGTTTATGAGAATAAGAAAACACAGCAGGAGAGGGGAGAACTTTCAGGATGAAGAATTAGGATATGTAACTATAGAAGTCCACAGAAAAGTCTAAGACTCATGAAGCACTATGGACGAAAATAGACAATGGTCGTATTTAAATTATAATAGGTGATGTGCGATTTAGTGAAATAAGTCCAGAGGGCAGATATGAATGATAGGAATTAATTAACAGTGGATGATTTGGAATAGGAGAGGAAAACGCTGGAAATAAAGCGAGTTCGCAGTATGTGGGAGCACGCTACTACAAATTGTAGAAAACATGAATTTATGTATATCCTAGAGCTACGAAAAATGTTTTGTAGAATTAACAAGAAGTTATAAAAGTGGAGAACCCAACAATAGATGTGGACTAATTAGAGACATGGATGGAGGAGTTAAGATCATCTAAATAGAGAAAAATTAGATTATAACACCTTACCAACTACCATATGAAATCATTCACGTAGATCACAATACTATGGTGATAGAAATAATGCATTAGAAATAAGCAGAGTAGACTAGAGAGAAGATTTCTGGACTTGAAAAGATATAAAAAAAGAGATTGGAGGTGCAAGACTTTGGAAAATTAGGCAAGGTAGTGGGGGTTTGAAAAAGAAATGTAAAAGATGGCATCAAAAGGATAGAAAGCAAATGTAATAGGACATTAAAAAAGAAAGTAAAAAAAAATCTAAGAACACCAATGAAGCGAAAAAAAAATAGATGGAAGGAAACCAATAAAGAGAACAGACGACTCCATGAGATACAAGAGACACTGGTTATTGTGTGTATAATAGGAAAAAATGTTAAAGAACAAGCTAATGATACAATGGAAAAAAACAGATAATTTGAAAAGACAAATGGAGGATGGATAGCCTTCTAGGACACTAAAAAGACGATAGACAGTCATAAAGTGATAAGCCTACTATGACTACAATCAAATACCAAGACGGGGAAACAATGGAAAATATTGAAAGGTTACAAATGAATTTGAACACTATTAAAGAGATCTTTTCAAGCTGGAATCATCTTATTCAGAAGCTGAAAAACAAACAGAAACACAATTAACCAACTGATCTCAAAGTGCGTAAAGCATAATAATATACTCAAAAATGATAAAGTGACTAGAACAGTTCAGCAAAAGGTTGATGTAATAATTCTATATTTAAAAAGATAGAATGCAAAAACAGGGAAAAAATTAGCTATAAAAATATGTAAAGCATGGTAGGCCTACAATTATAATCATAAAAGAAATAGGAGAGGAATTCAATATAGAAGGTGAATAAGATTATTTAGAAATATTGTCATTGGGTAAGTCCATAGGTAACAAAGTACATATAGTCTTCCAATTACGAAAACTGAAAATTTAATCATCGAGAAGGCCCGATTAATGTCAGTGACAAGATTTGCTGATTTCAATGTGGAGGGATAGAGAGAAGAGCAATAACACTTTAAATGGTAGGTAGGGTTCATTCAAATATACACTTGAAATGAAGTAGTGTATACTATATTCAATATTTTGATAATTATTGGTTCAACATATAATGATCAACATTTCATAAGAAAATGTCTAAACATAAGTCGCTGCTAAGTCTTTTTTATAAGCAAATGAATATCAAAATGATGAAGATTTTTTCAATCATTTCCTTTTTGTTTTTGTCAGTTCAATCTATGCTTCCCTAAACATTTAACAAGGAGAAACTTCAGGGTGTATTTAAATATATAGATTCCCTGAAATACACTGTTAGTCATGGTTTTATTCAGTTGCATAATTGTGTGAGCTATTTCTACTTTATGAAAGATTGAATATTCCAAGACCTAATGTAAATACCTAATTGAAAAAATCCCTTATACTAATTAGTTTTTGTTCTTATTTTTTTCTTTTTATTATTTACTATTACTTTCTATTTCCTACCATGACATTTACATGACATTTTTTCTTATGTGCTATTGTAAAGTTTTAACGAAAAAAAGAAAATTCCGCGGCAAGACCCTTTTTTGATCAAGCGAATTAAAAATCCCCACACTCTAAATTACCTTACATTTCATGCTCTAGCTTTTGTATGAAATAAAGGAGTAATATATATATATATATATATATATATATATATATATATATATATATATATATATATATATATATATATATATATATATATATGTGTGTGTGTGTGTGTGTGTGTGTGTGTGTGTGTGTATTAAGAATATAATTTTTATTGGAATGTCGAAAGATATATTAGTTTCAAAGGTTTTACTGTTTGAAAACATTTAATATGTGTTTTCGCAGTTTTAGCAACTCCTTTAAGTTTTCCCATTAGAATTTCCCCATAGTATCATAGAAGTAGGTATTATCGATTTGTACAAGCTATTTGATCACAAACACACTACTATTAACCGTGATGTAGAAATATATATACAAAAATAGTTGAAATATTTATTTTTCATTGAAAGGGTATCACCCGAGTGTCACGCGATCGTACATAGAAACGACATTTCTCTTTTTTATATATATTTATATACAGTATATATATATATATATATATATATATATATATATATATATATATATATATATATATATATATATATATATATTTTCCTTTGTATCTTTGCTCTCCCCTCTCACTGACAGCAACATGCATCAACCTGTCTGCCTATTTCTCATTGTTAACGGTCAACAGAACCGGTTGCCGGTTGGACAAGAAATAGCATGTTGTATTTTGTGACCTTCTTGCCGGGACCTGGTGTGTATGTATAATCGATGTGTCTATAATAAAGTACTCAGTTGTTTTCATCTCGCCCTTGAGTACCAACCTACTCTTGGCTCGTCACATTAGTGACCCCAGAAGTCGACTCGCTCCTCCCGCCTTCCCCCCATCACTGTTACTATTACGGACTCCACGGTAGTTGGCGCCGAGCCATTGACACTTTCGTCATTTGCTAGCGGAGAGGCGTTTGCTTGGTTTCAGCGCACAGAAGTCCAGTTCTGCATCAAGGACGTGACTTGCCCAACCACCAAAGCAGATTATATTCTCGCTGCATTACCCTAGGACACCTTCCCAGAAATCTCCGACTGGCTTTGTAAACAAGGAGACACCCAATAGCGTATGACGCCCTCAAAATATACCTTTTGTAGCAGTACTTACCGTCGCCAGCCACCCATAGAGCCAAGCTTTTTCAGCTCTCTCAACAACCGTTCGGGGACCAAAGGGCTTCGCTCACCCTCAGGTAAATGACCAGTATCGCTCATCTGCAACCTGCCTCAGGCAGCTCTCCTCGTGAGGTGAACCTACTTCGTGCCCTTTGAGTACGCCGTTTACCCAAACCTGTACGCGTTGCCATACCAGATGTCAATAGTTTACCTATAAAGGAGTTGATGACCAAAGCCGACATCCTTATGGATAGCCACTTCACGACCTTCAAGACCTCCATCAACGCCTCCACTCCTCCTGAAGAGGACACCTATTCAACGTCAACCAAAGCTGACGAGAATGCCATAGGACACACACGCCTACCCCGTGATGTGCCAGAGCGGCAACAAAGCCTCCAATCACCCACCACTCACTCACGCCCCGACCAACGACTTCTACAGCTACTTACTGCCGCCAATCGACCTGAGTTTTGCTACTACCACTCCAGATTCGGGGCTGCCGCGAAAAAATGGGCCAAGGATTGTCAGTAGCCAAAAAACGTGTAAGTAGGCCATCGCTCGTGGCGGTGGCCTCCCGTGTTTCTAATCTTTTTTTGTACATGATGCAGGAAAGGGCGTGCGATTTTTGGTAGACACGGATGCTTGTTGTTCTCTTTTGCCAAGGGAACTCTTCAGGACACAACATGGTCTGTCTAAGTCTGCCAACATCCGCCTGGTAGCTGCCAACGGATCTGCGATACCCACCTACGGTTACGAGAACCTCACATTATCGTTTGGAAACGGCAAATTTAATTAGAAGTTTCTCGTAGCTGACGTCACATTGCCAATCCTTGGTGCGGATTTCCTCTCTCATTTCCACCATCTGGTCAATGTCGCCCTCTGCAATTGGTCAACGCAGACTCGTACTTGTCAACACCTCTTCAACCCGCCCCTTCAACCTTGCTCTCCACATCAGAGCACCCATGTACGCCTACGCCCACCTCCTCATGTCATACCCAGAAGTTTTCTGTCCTGAACTTCACCAAATGCCCACGGCTCCCGCCAAGCACGGTACTTATCACCATATCAAGACAACGGGACCCCCAATCTTCGCCAAATTCAGAAGTCTAACACCAGATTGATTGGCAGAAGCCAAACAGACGTTTGCCGAAATGGAAGAAATGGGCCTTTGCCAAAAGGCCTCCATCCCATGGTCGTCACCCTTACACATCATCCTGAAAAAAGACCGATCCCTCCATCTGTGTGGGGATTACATGCAAACAGAACTGGATCACTACCCCTTCCCTAACGTCGCCGATGTGACCTCCTACCTGCACAAAGCGAAGGTTTTCTCCACACTCGACCTCCTGAAGGGGTATTATCAGGTGCCTATGAACCCAGAAGACATCCCCAAGACCACCATCACCACTCCCGTCAGTACATACACCTTCAGTTACTCCTGTTTTGGCCTTCATAATGCTGGGGCCACTTTTCAACGTCTCATGGATGGCATCCTAGGGGACCTCCCATTACGTTACGTGGACAACATACTTCTGTTATCTTCCTCAAAAGAGGATAACTTCCGTTACCTGTGCATCGTGACCTCCTACCTGCACAAAGCTAAGGTTTTCTCCACGCTCGACCTCCTGAAGGGGTACTATCAGGTGCCTATAAACCCAAAAGACATCCCCAAGACCGCCATCACCACTCCTTTCGGTATATACACCTTCATTATTCCTGTTTTGGCTTTCGTAATGCTGGGGCCACTTTTCAATGTCTCATGGATGGCATATTAGGGGACCTCCCCTTCTGTGTATGTTACATGGACGACATACTTCAGTTCTCTTCCTCAAAAGAGGAACACCTCCGTCACCTGCGCACCGTGCTCGACCGCCTGCAACAAAACAGCCTTGTAGTCCAGTAAAGCAAGTGTACCTTTGGCGCCGACGAAGTGTCGTTCTTAGGGCACTGCATCAATCCTGAAGGAGTCCATTCCCTCCCTGAGAAGGTAGCAGCTGTTCAGAACTTCCCCACGCCCTTGACCGTCAAAGCACTGTAGGAATTCTTGGGCATGATTAACTATTATCACCGTTTTCTGCCAGCCATTGCCGCCACTCCTGCTCCCCTCTACGCCTCCCTCAAGGGCAAGTCAAAAGACCTGAAGTGGGCTCCTTCAAGAAGCAGCCTTCTGCAATGCAAAGAATGCCCTATCAACCGCTGCAGCTCTCACTGTTCCCATCCCACATGCCCCTTTCCTTCTCTCCACCGATGCCAGCGACGTCCCTATTGGTGCAGTACTCGAACAGATGGTCAACTGCTCGCCCCGCCCATTGGCCTTCTTTAGCAGAAAACTGTCCATAGCAAATTGCTGTCGGTGCACTTGGCTGTCCGTGACTTTCGCAATTTCTTAGAAGGCACACCCATTCGTCATTCGTACAGACCACATGCCTCTGGGGTACGCCTTCACTCGTCAGTCTGACGCCTGGTCTGCCCGAGAACGCCGACATCTCTCCACCGTTGCTGAATACAATTCACACTTCAACACGTCCCTGGGAAAATGAATCCTGTTGCCGATACCGTCGTTCAACTGGGATTGGATTACAATACCTTGGCTGAAGCTCAACAACAGGATCCAAAGTATCAAGCATGTAGGACATCCTGCACATCCCTCAATTGGGAAGACGTCCCCCTCGATGACTCCAATACCACCCTCCTCTGTGACGTCAGTGCTGTTAGACCGTGACCGTGGATTCCTTCTCCCATGCGCCGACAGGGGTTTAATTAAATTCACGGCCTTTCACATCTCTTGTGCCGTTCTACTGCACAGCTGCTGAAGACGAAGTTCATTTGGCAAGGCATTACTAAGGATGCTAAGGATTGGGTCTTTGCCTGTACTTCTTACCAAACTTCCAAAGTACATCGACACATGGATTCAGGAGTGGGCACCTTTCCTCAATATCTCTTATTCTTCAATAAGAAATAGTTATCACAAGTTTCATAAGATAAGTTACCAGCCTGTTAGGTTTCTGCTGTGGTAATCTTAATAAATGCAGTAGTTCGTGATATTATCTGGCAGTCTGTTGTTTTGATAAGTAAAGTGTACATAAATCATGCTGTAGTAATTGGATCAGGTGAAAGTGAACTGATTATTTCAGAAGAAATATTTTTATATTCAAAAGTCTTTGCCACAGCAGTTGTAAGAGAAGTTATAAGAATATGGGAAATTACAGTTACTTTGGTGGTTCCAATACTGTGGAAGTTCTGCGTTCAGTACTAGGTGTCACATCAATTATAATCTTTGCTATATTTTAGTTCCCTCTGTGAAATGTCCAGGCCTAGAAGTTTTTTGGGATATAATTGCAAAAGGATTTACTGTCAACAGTAGTTAAATGTAAAGTTATATTCCTATAAGAACCAATGCAGCCGCAGTTGTCATTGGTTGAGGTGAAGATTGGTCTGGTAATGGTGAACTTATGTCAGTTGGAGGTCTATTAGGTTTAGAGCTAGCACATGTAAAAAATGTTTGCTATGCTTAGAAGTTATGATGAGATTAGTTGTATCTTTCCCCAATCCCCATTATATTTTCTGTAACAATGGAATTTGTGTCTTGATCGGTTTCTGGACTATTAGGTGTTGTGGAAATTATGGCTATTATTGGATTAGTAGCAATAAAATGTGAGGTTGAGCTGCAGTGCTGATGTTACTGATATAGTCATAGATCTAATTCTATTTACTAGAAATCTTATTGCTTGTTCTATATTTGTTAAAAAGCAACTGGGAGCTTTCTGTAAAATAGTCTTTTCACTATTATCTAACTATGCTCAATGTATTGGTCATTATTATTATAATCTTCGAACAGCTTATTCTATTATAATTTCCCCATACTATCATTAAGGTAAGCTTTAGTAGATTTTATTCGTCAATAAACATAGATTGGTATAAAATTAGGACTTGGAAAATTTATACAAAAGAAGAAATGAAGTATTTATTATTCTTTAAGAGGGAGTAGCAATCAAAAGTTATATGAAGATACTGTATCAGTGTGAGAGGATTTTACAGCATTTTAGTCATTTCATTAAATGTAGTAGGTTACGATGCTATTCGTGAACTTATTACTTTACAACCTACAGAAATAGTAAAAACATTTTTTTTTTTTTTTTTTTTTTTTTTTTTTTTTTTTTTTTTTTTTTTTTTTTTTTTGTATAAGTTGGAACAATTCTGTTTGCTGTAGATGTTTCTATGTTCATTAGCCTTTGCCAAAGAAGTTGTAATGGACGTCAAAAGACTTAGAAAAAGTAGATTCCCTGTAGTTGCAGGAACTACTGGACTTTTTGGTTGAGTACTAGGGATTACATCATTCGTATTTTTGGTCAGAGTGAAATTTTTTCCTGTGAATATTGTAGGGCCAGGAGTTGTTCAGGATACCTAAAATCTAAAGTTAATTAACTACCACAGTGATTGTAGTTTCATTAGAATCAGTATTAGTCTTCTGTCGAGATGAATTTTTTCCTGGTGATGGTGAGCTTATGTCAGTTGAAGGTCTAGAGCCTATGTTGATTAGTGGTAAAGCTTTTTGCGGTAGATTTTATAGAATTTGTTGGACCAGTTGTTACCTTTCTGAATTGTAGTTTTGATAAGAACGCAATTTGCATTTCAATCAGTTGTTGGACTATTGGGTGTTATAAAAATTGCTGTTGTTTTGGCATAGATCGTTATTTAAAGGGAGGTACTGACAGTTCCAGATGTTGTGAGGAAACTTATATATCTGATTGTAATTGGTGAGATATTTACAGTTTTCCAAAAATTGTAACTGAGGTTGTAGACACATGGATTTATAATTCAAAACCTTTTGTTGCATAACAACTGGAAGTCTTTAGTACAGTGGTATGTACAGTTGGACACAGGAATTCCTGGCATATCTCATTCTGCGAAAGTGCACCTTGTCACACCCTCACTGTGTAGCTATTAACTAAACAGGTAGTATAGGGAGAGGAGGTGCAGAGGAAGTTTCTGAGGCTACACACAAAAACTCGACGTGAAGTGTGGGTAAGACAGGGTTCACTTCCCCAGAGCCTAGTTTGCCGGGGATTCCATGTCAAGCTCTAAGTTATAATTTAACTACTATATATTCAGTACTCTTTACTGATGTTTTAATCATGAGACATTTTCTTGTTATGATTTTCTCATGGCATTAAGAGAAGTTAGAAAATCTTTTGCCCATGATTTGTTAATAAACAGAGAGGAATACTACTTTTCAGCTGTAGAAATGTACACATAAAATGTAATAAAAATCTATTCTTTAAATAGAAATACCTATAAGACATTTTATAAAGATACTTTACCCATTTCAGAGGATCCTGCCGTAGTACTCTCAATAAAAGTAGTAGTTCTTGGTGTTATTGATGATGTAGTTGTTTTGGTACCTGTAGTTGTTGGATTAGGTGGAACAGTTCTGGTTGTTATAGATGAAGTATCTGTATGTTCAGTAGTCTTTGCCAACGTAGTTGAAAAAGAAGTGATAAGACCTGTAGTCATTGTAGTTCCTGATGTTTCATTGACTGTGGAAGTTATTGGTGCAGTAATAGTAGTCACATCATTTGTAGTCTTTCTAAAAGTGCTGGTTCTTCTTGTGGAAGTTGCAGGTCTAGAAGTTGTTGAAAATATATGCGTAGAAGAATTTGCAGTCACTGTTGCGCTAACAGTAGCAGGACCTGAAGTGATATTACAGTAACATATTTGTAGTCGTTGTTTTAGATTGAGCAGATGTCATGGGTTTAGTTGAAATTTGTTCTAATAATGGTAAGCTTATGTCCCTTTGAGGTCTACTAGGTTTAGAATTAGGTCCTGTTATGCTTTAAGCCCCACATCGCTTACAAGCAACTTTCAAACCAGTTATGATGAATGTACTAACTGCAGTGCTAGTGGTTGTTAATATAGACAGAAGTTTATATGAAATTGTTGTAAGCTTTACAGCTTGTCCATTAGGTACTACTGAAGCTGTGGAAACTTATCCCTATTTAATGGAAAACCACTGGAAATCCTTAATAGAGTAGTAAGCATAACATTATTCGACTGTAATTTGTATTTTGATCATTAGTATTATCATCAAATATTTTACATTAAATTTCCCAATCATATATTCAAATCCTGCTGCTTCCTCCGGTGCCTTAGATGACCGCGGAGGTAGCAGCAGTAGGGGACTCAGCAGTATGAAGCTTCATCTGTGGTGGAAATGTGGGAGGTTGGGCTGTGGCACCCTAGCAGTACCAGCTGAACTCGGCTGAGTCCCTGGTTAGGCTGGAGGAACGTAGAGAGTAGAGGTCCCCTTTTTTGTTTTGTTTCTTGTTGTTGTCGGCTACCCCCCAAAGTTGGGGGAAGTGCCTTTGGCATATGGATGGATGGATATATTCAAAGTTAGTTAAAAGTTATATTATATTTTTTGTAAATCAAGTTATAAAAATGTGCGTATTAAAAATAATTTAATATCTATTTTTTAAGCGGAATGGAATAGCTATGAAAGATTTTGTGAAGATGATTTACCCATCTATAAGGATTTAGTAATTGTAATCTCAGTAAATAGAGTAGACTCTGATAGTATTAGTGGACCAGTTGTTTCATTTGATATAGCTATAAACAGCTCGGAGCTTTTACTCAAAAAGTTTATGCTTCTCCTGAAAAAGAATACAATTTATCCATAAAAGAAACCATTTCTGGTACAACACAAACCCTAAGTGGTGAGCTACCCTTAATTCTGCACATTTTAGTATAGACATGATAGTTCCACTTTTACTTGAACCAGATGGCTATGTCACTCACAGCCCAAATGTAAAGGCAACCTTTTGGTTGATGTGTTTGATAGTACGTAGATTATTGAGAAAATTGATCTTTCTCATTCCTGTTTTCTTAAGGCTAAACCAACTAGTTTAGCTTTTCGGTCTCGTGACATTAAAGCTCTCTTGATGCTTATAGAGGTGTAGACCCAAATAGTATTTTTTCCTTTGTTTTTTTTATATAGACTGTAGATTTATTAGCTCATAAGTTATTTGGTATTTTCCGTAAGGTAGCAAGAAGAGCGTTTTTAGAATTTGCTGGAGAATTTGTAATATTACTCCATTATACAAATGTGTTTGTCGTCGTTCAAGTCCAGCTAACTCCCACCCAATTTCCGTAATTCCATATTATCTAAAGTTTTTGTATATCTTTTTGGCAAAATGCCTAAGTAGGTTTGCTGAAGGTACTGTATATCTGATTGCAATTGCTGAGATATTTGTATTTTTTCTAAAAGTTGTAACCTGGGGTGTAGAAACACGGATTTCCTATTCCGAAACCATTTGTTGTATAACAACCGGAAGTCTTTGGTACAGTGGTATGTACAGTTGGACACAGAAATTCCTGGCACACCTCACTCTGAGAAAGTGCACCTTATCACACCTTAGTTTGCAATTTGGCTTTCGTAAGGGCCTTGGAGGATGTGATGCCCTTCTTACAATCTTCAATTCTGTGTAGATATCCTTGGTTTATGGTCAGAAAGTTTGCATGATTGGCCTTGATTTTAGTGTTGTCTTTATGTTAATCACGAGGCCCTTGTTTTCAAACTCAAACAGCTAGGAGTTGGTGAGTTTTCTTAGCATCATTATTGAAGTTCTAAGTAATAGATCACACACAGGTGTTGTTGATGAACACCATAGTGAGTACAGGAATGGAACATCTGGTGTTCCTGACCCATTGATTTTCATACTATATTCACATGACTTGTGGCTCTTTGCATATGCAGATGATGCTACTCTCTTTACATCAATTCCATCTGCTGAATGTAGATCGTGGGTTGCTGAGTCCGATAATGAGATGTAGCTAATATTAGTGCATGGTGCAAACTATAGGGCGTGAAGTTGAACCCCTAACAAAACTCAAAGTATGATTGTAAGTAGGTCAAGGAGAGTGGCTCCTTAACATCCAGATCTCAGCATTGATAAGTTTTTTTTGTTTTTTTTTTTACTCTATACGGTGTGATTTTTTATATCAAATTTACTGATGAGAAACACATTTGGCCTTTCTTTTCTGCTATTGCCCAAAAATTGGCTTATTAAGAAAATCCTTTAAGATTTCTGGTGATCAATCCATTCTGAAGTGTTTTAATTCTTCCATTCGGCCTTATTTCAAGTATTGTTCTCCTGCCTGGTCTTCATCTTCTGAATCTCATCTTGATTTGTTGGACAGGGACTTAAATTCTATTAAATTTCTTATACCTGATCTAGATTAATCTCTGGTACTGTTGTTCAGTTAGTACTTCATGTATGTTCCAGAAGATTTTTCACAATTCTGACTATCCCTTGCATTCAGATCTTCCCACAATACCATCCTGTTCGTAATAATAGGTGTGCAGTTAATTCTAATAGTCATGTCTTCTCCATCATGAGACTCAGTGCTACACAATATTCTAGAAGTTTCATTCCAGCTATGTCCAGTTTGTGGAATGATCTTCCTAATCAGGTAGTAGAATCGGTGGAATGTTTAAACAGAATGACATCAGTCTTTTCTTATATTTTTTTTTATAAAAGACCAATTTTAATGATGTTGCTATACTTAAAATATGTTATTTTAATTATTCAATACCTCTCTTGTAGTTTATCTATTTCCTTATTTTCTTCCCGATCTGGGCTACTTTTTCCCTGTTGGAGCCCGTGGGCTTATAACATCCTGCTTTTCCAACTAGGGTTGTAGTTTATCTAATAATAATAATAATAATAATAATAATAATAATAATAATAATAATAATAATAATAATAATAATAATAATAATAGATATTGCTGTCGTTTTTTTATCAGGTGGAACAGTTCTTATTGTTGTAGCTTAAGTACGTCGGTTTACAGAAGTCTTCACTAAAGCAGTTATAGAAGTAACCAATAATAGTTGTAGTTCCCATTGTTGCAATGACTGGTGAAGTTCTTGGTTCAGTACTACTGATCACATCATTCACAGTCTTTCCCTCAGTAATTGATCTCCCTGTGGGAGGTGCGAGAAGAGAAGTTGTTGGCAACATATATGTAGAAGTATTTGGCGTCATTGTCAAGTTAATTGTAGTAAAATCTGAAGTAAACCTATCGTAATCAGTCACAAGGGTTGTAGATATCTATTAAGGGTTCAACAGTAACCTTGGGTGAAATGAATTTTGTCCTTGTGATAGTTAGCATATGTTTGGTTTACCTTAATATCATATATTCAGTTGTTAGATGAATAAGATAGAAGCTATTGTGGGATCAATTGTAACCGTTTTGGATTGTAGTTTCTGTAATAGTGGAATGTGTAATTTGATCTATTACAGGATTACCTGGTGCTATTTATACTATGATTGTTATTGGATTTGTTGTCATAAACTGTGATATACAGTGCTATGTATTGTTGAAACATTCATAGGCCTAATTGTAATTGCATAGAAATTGGCAGTTTTGGTGGTGCTAACACAATTTGCTATAAAACATCATGAAATGTTTGGTACAGTTGTAACATAGTACTATTGAACTATATACAACAGTCCTTTAAACATTGTTATTACCATAGGATATTTCTTGTTTTATTGCCTACTTATATTATTATTAAGGTAATTAATAGTACATTTCATACCACATTTTTACCATACACTGATGAGTTAATTTCCAGCTGGAAAAACATACACATAGATAGTATTAAAATAGCTATTGTTTACTAACAGTGGATAGCTACCAAAAATTCTATAAAGATACTTTACCACTCCGTGAGGATTGTGTGGTGGTGATCTTAGTAAATGTAATAGGTCCTGATATTATTTATGACCCAGTTGCTTTGGTAACTAAAGGTGGAATAGTTCTGATTCTTGTAGAGGAAACATTTGTATGTTTAAAAAAAAAAAAAATTTCAAAAGAAATTTTAAGAAAAGTTTATAACGTTTCTTACTATTGCTTTGAAAAAAAAAATTGGAATAATTGTAGTCCTATGGTTGCAGAGACTGTGAAAGCTTTGGTTCAGTACTAGGTGACAAATCATTTGTAATCTTCACCACATGGATTTTTCGCATGTGGAATGTACAGTAGCTATAGAAGTTTTTAGAGATATATTTGTAGAAGTGTTTTCAGTTTATGTAGAGATAATAGTAGTAAGATATAAAGTAACAATACTATAAGCAACCACAGCGGATTTAATGGTTTTAGATTCAAGGTGTAGATTGCCCTAGTTATGGTGGGCTTATGTCACTTGAAGGTCTGGTAAAGTTTTGTGTTAGCACCTTCAAAGCTTTTTGTGATACGTTTAAGTATTTGTAACACCAGGTGTATCTTTTCACATTGTTGTTTCTATATTGGATTCTGTAAATTGATCAACTGCTGCTCTACTAGGTGTTGTATCAACTCTGATTATTATCAAAATAGCAGCAGTCATGATGATTGCAGTGTTAGTCATAGGTCTTATTTGATTGGTTAGAAAGTTTATAGGCTTTGCTCTGATTCTTTACGATGAGTGTAGAACCTTTTGTTACAAACCAACTGGACGTCTTTGGTATAATAGTATGTTTAGTCCTTCATATGAATATCCATTATCTTAATTATCCTTATAATCCTCAAATAACTTAGTCCATTAGGGTGGAGAATTTTTTGTTTTAGCATTAGTATATATATCATTTGTATTCTTTGCCATAGTAAAGGTTTTTCCTTTGGATATTGTAGGTTTGTGGTTAAGTTTAAAAGCACTTGTTAATTTTTGTATTATGGCTTCTACAGCAGTGAAACTTGTATGTTAATCAGTTGTTGGACTACTAGATGCATAATGACAGTGCAGTGGTTATTTCGAAACTTGTATGTAATGTAATTGCTGAAGATTATGTAATTTTCCCAAATACGTAACTAAAGTTGTAGAAACTAGAGGATTTGTGATTCTATAACTTTTAGTTACAAAACAACTGGAACAACTGGACGTCTTTGGTACGATGGTAAGTTCAGTACAATTTACCAATATTTAATAATTTCATTTATTTACAATTGTTTCAATCGAGCAACAATTTCTTACACACTGATTTTCTCATAATAAAGTTTAAATAATTTATAGTATATTCATATCTGTTTTGTTAATAATGGAGATGAATGTTACTTTGAAGCAGTAACATATGTATATAAAATGGATAAACTTATCTATTTTTCTTTAAATATGAATAGTTACCAAAGCTATTATTGATTCTTCTTTAAATAGAAATAGACATAAGAAATTCTACAGATACTTTACCAGTTTTAGAGGATTCTGCAGTGGTAATTTCAGTAAATGTAGTAGCCCCTGATGTTATTGGTGATGCAGGTGTTTGGGTAATTATAGTAGTTTTAGGTCTGGTTATAGTTGTTGGATCAGGTGGAACAGTTCTGATTGTTGTAGCTGAAGTCTCTGTATGTTCAGTAGTCATTGTATTTCCCGACGTTTCAATTACTGTAGAAGTTCTTGGTCCAGTAACAGTAGTTGAATCATTTATAGTCTGTCCAGTCGTCTTGATTCTCCACGTGGAAGTTGCAGGTCTAGAGGTTGTTGGAGTTATGTGTCTTGAAGTATTTTCAGTCGCTGTTGGGCTTATAGCAGTAGGACCTAAGGTAGTATTATCATGAGAAATTAGTGGCAATAGTTGTTTTAGATTGAGCAGTTGTCATGGGTTAAGATGAAGTTTGTTCTGGTAAAGGTAAGCTTATGTCCCTTGTAAGTCTAGTAAGTTTAAAAATGGGCCCTGTTAAGCTTTATGTGTTGGGGTAATAAGGAATTGTGGAAGTACAGTAGATGTAGTTTTTCGAAGTGTGATTGACATTTGTATGTTAATTATTTGCAGGACAACTAGGTGTTATAATAACTGATTGTGGTTGATATGCTAATTATAATAAATGGGATAAATGCAGTGCTAGTGGTTGTGGTTTGTTTGTATTTACTGTAAGCTTTGAAGATTGTCTAAAAGGTGTAATCGAAGCTGTAGAAGCTTAGACGTATTCTTTTCCCTATTTATTGCACAATAAGTGGAAGTCTTTGATGCCTAGGTAAGCGTAGGGTTATTTGACTGAAAATAATACTCTGAACACTAGTTTTATGATGATAAAAATAGTTCTTATATTATAATTCCCCAATAATATAATCAAATTAAATCAAGACACATTATTATTCCCTTGTTAAGGAACACATATAAGTCTTACCTATGAGCTATAAAAGGGTGCATATGAAAAGGAATAAAATAAGTATTTTTTTTAAAACGTCATAACTATGAAAATGTTAGAGATATAATTAACCCATCTCTGGGGATTCTATAGTTGTATTTTCACTAAAATAAGGTAGGCCGTCATGCTATTAGTAGCCAGTTGTAGGTTTTACATAGTAGTCATAGATATAGCTGTAGTTTATGGATCACATGAAACAGTTCGTATTGTTGTAGCTGAATTATCTGTATTAAAATTTTAAGTAGTCCTCATCAAATCAGTTATAAGAGATGCTGTGTGGTTTGGAATTAATATAGTTCCAATAATCTTATTTCTTTACAATTGCTATAATCAAGCAAGCAATAATTTCTTGCACTAGGAGTTTTTCATAATAAAGTCCAAATAATTTATAGTATATTCATATCTGTTTTGTTAATAATGGAGATGAACGTTACTTTCAAGCAGTAACATATGTGTATAAAATGTATAAAAAGTATCTATTTTTCTTTAAATATGAATAGTTACCAAAGCTATTATTGATTCTTCTTTAAATAGAAATAGATATAAGAAATTCTACAGATACTTTACCAGTTTTAGAGGATTCTGCAGTGGTAATTTCAGTAAATGTAGTAGCCCCTGATGTTATTGGTGATGCAGGTGTTTGGGTAATTATAGTAGTTTTAGGTCTGGTTATAGTTGTTGGATCAGGTGGAACAGTTCTGATTGTTGTAGCTGAAGTCTCTGTATGTTCAGTAGTCATTGTATTTCCCGACGTTTCAATTACTGTAGAAGTTCTTGGTCCAGTAACAGTAGTTAAATCATTTATAGTCTGTCCAGTCGTCTTGATTCTCCACGTGGAAGTTGCAGGTCTAGAGGTTGTTGGAGTTATGTGTCTTGAAGTATTTTCAGTCGCTGTTGGGCTTATAGCAGTAGGACCTAAGGTAGTATTATCATGAGAAATTAGTAACTATAGTTGTTTTAGATTGAACAGTTGTCATGGTTAAGATGAAGTTTGTTCTAGTAAAGGTAAGCTTATGTCACTTGGATGTCTAGTAGGTTTGGTAGATGCTAAGAAAATTCGGTCCCAGAAAATTTGGTCCTGCAAATTATGTCCCAGACAATTTCTAAAATCTATTTGACCAATCCTAAACTAATATCTCTGAAAAAGCATACAGGAGTGGTGATTATTTAGACTCTGTTATCATATGATACGTGGCTTAATGGATGATTTTAGCAGTTGGTTATTCTTTCCAGTAAAGTATTTGGAATGGTGTTTCAGAACGTTATACATCCGTTGGCCTGTTGATTATTTGCAAACTGTTAACAAATGCACACTTTACATTAATGGTATTTGAAAAACGACGAATTCACAAGAACTTTCTTAAACTATAACACTTTCAATCAAATATTCATTATCGATTGACTTTGAACGGGAGATTCGTAATAGCTGTGACATCAACTTTTCATTTCAATCAGTTTGTGTATATGGAAATATGCCTCCTGTAGTGGTATGTTCGATATATTATTATTATTAATAGTAGTGCTAGTAGTAGTAGTAGTAGTGGTGGTGGTAGTAGTACTTGCTAAGCTACAACCCTAGTTGGAAAAGCAGGATGCTATAAGCCCAGCGGCCCCGACAGGGAAAATAGCTCAGTGAGGAAATGAAACAAGGAAAAATAAGATATTTTAAGAACAGTAATAACATTAGAATAGATAGTTCCTATATAAACTATAAAAAAAAAACCTAACAAAACAAGAGGAATAGAAATAAGATAGAACAGTGTGCCGGAGGGTACCCTCAAGCAAGAGAACTCCAACCCAAGGCAGTGGAAGACCATGGTACAGAGGCTATGGCACTACCTATGACTAGAGAACAATGGTTTGATTTTGGAGTGTCCTTCTTCTAGAAGAGCTGCTCACCATGGCTAAAGAGTCTCTTCTACCCTTACGAAGAGGAAAGTAGCCACTGAACAATTACAGTGCAGTAGTTAACCCCTTGGGTGAAGAAGAATTGTTTGGTAATTTGAGTGTTGTTAGGTGCATGAGTACAGACGAGAATCTGTAAAGAATAGGCCAGACTATTCGGTGTATGTGTAACCAAAGAGGAAAGTGAACCGGAACCGGAGAGAGGGATCCATTGTGATACTGTCCGGCCAGTCAAAGGACCCCATAACTCTTAAGTGGTAGTATCTCAACGGGTGGTTGGTGCCCAGGCCACCCTACCATCTCTACTATTATTATTGTTATTACTGTTGTTGTCCTGGTTGTTGTTGTTGTTCTTGTTTTTACTAGGTAAGCTACGACCATGCATTACGTTTGAACTCGTTGCCATTACAATTGAGCGCCAAAACAACTACATTTGCGCGCATGTCTTAGAGGGGGAAAAAACTTGTAATGTGAAATTGGAACAAGTTAATAGTAAGAAGATGTTGATTTTCAGTAAACCTTTCATAGGCACTTACAAAGTCAGTAATTATGCTTACATTTAGTTGCTGAAGGTAATGCTTTCAAGGATTGACTGCAGTTACTACTAAGAGAGTTGGTTAGTTTAGGTTCAGTTAGATTAGGTTAGACTAGGTTTTTCTTTTTCACTTTTTCCTAAAACTGCTTGAGATTCAATCCCCCGTAACTTGATGTAAGTTTAACCACTAGTTCCCCCAACGGCTCCTCGCGCAATTGTAAGAAATATCGGCGCTTAAACGTTCCCAGTTTTAATCCCCCAATTAGTGCAAATGTAATGCCTCGGATACAACCTAATTGGAAAATCAGTATGCTATAAGCTAAAGGGCTCCAATAAAGAAAAATAGCCCAGTGAGGAAAGGAAATGAATAAACTACAAGAGGTAATGAACTATTAATATAAAAGGTTTTAAGAACAGTAACAACATTAAAAAAGATCTTTCATATATTAACGAAGAAGAGACTTATATCAGCATTTTACCATAAAAACATTCGCTGCATATTTGAACTTTTGATGTTCCTACGTCTCAACTGCCTGATTAGGCATATCAATCCACAGTTAGGTAATAGCTAGAATAAAACTTCTAGAATACTATGTAGTGTTGAGCTTCATGATGGAGAAGGCATGACTTGTAGAATTAACTGCATACCGCGTATTACGAGCAGGATGGTACTGTCTGGGAAGATCTGAATGGAAAGGATGATCAGAGTTAGGAAAATTCATATGCAACATGCATAACCAACTAATTGAACGATGCCAGAGACTAATATCTAGATTAGGAGTAAGAAATTTAATAGACCGTAAGGTCTTGTTCAACATTATTAAGATCATATTCAGCATCTGAAGACCACACAGGAGAGCAATACTAGGTACAAGGGAAAATGAGAGAATTAAAATAACTTCTTCAGAATAGACTGAAAACCAAAAATTTTAAAAGACTTTCTAAATAAGCTATTTTTGCAATTGAAGAAGAAATAGATAGAATGGGTTTCTCAATACTAATGTTAAAAAAACTTCATCAATGCCTGCTGAGTTCTGGATGTTGAGAGGCCACTGTCCTCGACCAATTTATAATCATTCTTTGAGTTTTGTTAGTGATTAACTTCAAACCTCGTAATTTGCAGCATGCACCAATTTTAGCTAGGTCTTTATTAAGGGATTCAGCAACCCCAGCTATAATGTACATTCAGGAGATGGTATTGAAGCAAAGAGAGTAGAATCATCTTTATATGCAATTGTTTTCTAGCCCAAACTGCATATCACGTGTATATAGTATGAAAGGTAATGGGCCAAGAACACTACCCTGAGGAACACCAGATATCATATTCCTAAATTCAATGTGATGCCCATAAAACAACTCTTTGCAATCTATTACACGAAAATTTAATAATGATGCGAAAAAAGAAAAGAAAGAAAGAAAAAAAAGACTAACTTACTCTCAACTGTTTGAGTTTGAAAACAAGGATCTCATGATTAACATGGTCAAAGGTAACACTAAAGTCAATGCCTTCCTGACCAAAATCATGTATGAAAGGGTAAACCCCCTTGTCCACTCTTACTGTAGTAATGATAAGTCAACTTTTCTAATGGCAATTAGCCATTCATTAAATTCTTCTATCTAATTTTCAGTGACAGAATATTCTGAGACCAATTTCAATTTAACTAATTTTTTGTGTAATGGGTTTGATAAAATGAAATATTATATTTGTATATTTTGATGGGTGGAAATGTGAGTTTCCCTTAATTTCTTGTGTAATATGTTTATTAAAAGGCAAGAGTATGAATATATATTTTGTTGGTGATCTTTATATATTTTATTAATAGCATTATTTTTCTCTTTTGTGTTATATTTATTCTGATCAGCCTTGGAAAGTATATTGATGAAGTCTGGGATCAATATCTTCAGGGACCGAATTTTTCAAGACCTAATTTTCTGAAACCCAATTTTCCTAATTTTTGGTTTGATATGTCTGATAAAACGAAATTTTATAAATAATTTTTTGCTATTATACACATTAGCTTTTCTATTTTTATCAATAGAATCACTCTTCTATTTCGCTTCGTATTGTTCCTAATCAGTTAAATTGTGGTTTTCATGAAAAGTTCACTAATGTCCAATACGGTCAGGGATCATTGGTTTTGGAATGTCACTTTGGCACCAAAGTCTTCTTTGCAGCATTTCTCGGGGGACGTGTTGTTTGAACGCATCTTCCATTGGTGGTAACGTAGTTGCTTCCTTGTCTTTTGTTGACACCAAGGTATACATCAATTCATATAGATCACTGCATTCCTTTTAATTTTCTCCATATAGTGACAACACAAACAGGAGAGCTAGCTGCTGGTAGGCACTAGCCGACAAGGACAAGCCAAACTGGGACAGCTGACCAAGCTGTACAATGTTTTTTTTTATTTTTTTTATTTTTGACGGCTTGGTAAATTCTGTTTTGTTTCCCAATCTTGAATAGTGAACACGTGTTGTCACAGCCTATGAGTGCATGCATACCTGGCAGGGCATGCAAGACCATTCTGGTGTGTGCTTCCTCTTGTGTGGAGAATAATTGATGGAGTAAAGTGAAATCTGGTTTCTTCACAATCTTAACAATTTCCCCATTGGTGAAGCCTCCTGCTAGAACAATCAACTGATTGTCTCACGGTCGTGCTGGTGCCTTTGGAGCCAGCGTCATACTAAAACATGCAGCTAGTGTAGCCTTGTTTGAGGTCCCTTTCAGGAAGAGCCTGTAGTTTGGCATTTTGTGTAGACTGCAGATTTGATGACTTGGTTCAGTCTGATTAGCACCACTCCAGTTCACTCCAATTGCTTGATTGACTTCTTTTTATCATGTATGTCAGACACTATAGCTATGACATCTGTGTTAAGATCTGCATTTTCCAGCAGTTGCAAAATCGTTTTTCAGGATTTTCTCACAAATATCATGAAATGTCTTGAAGAAAGACATTGGTATTGCCATTCCATCAATAATGTAAGCTGTTCTCATGACTTCACTAATGGTGGCAGGTGTAAATGTTATCACATACAATTTCAAGTTTCTTTGACAGATCAGCGTTGTTTGGCTTTTGCATCAATCTATCATCATTGAACAATACATGTGGTACTGCAACAAGCTCATATACCACCATGGTCTTGAGGTCAATGTCGCATGTTTGAGAAAAGGACAGCAGATGCTGGAAGAGAATCTCTGAAGAGCACATCAGCTTCTGCTTGTCTGAGAGTAGTGTCCCTTTATGTCAGTAAATGTAGGGTTTTGCATCCTGGTCTGGGAGCCCCAAAAGCTCTGACATTTGTTACTTTTTACAAGTCACTGATCTGCAAAAATTATCACCTACTGCCTGTCAGTATCCTGCGGTGATGTTGGAGATTTTCCTATACCCTTTGAAGCTATCTGACCAGTGACAATCTTGACCAGGGAACTTGGTATAGTATCAAGATCAAAAGGTTTATGATAATGGGTCTCAATTGTATTGCGTATCTTATAAACATCTGCCAAACCCCTAAATCTGGTTGCACTTAGCGCTTGGTGACCCCCTGCTCATCTAGCAGTTGTACACATTTCTTTCATTGCCTCAGAGGTAAAGCCAATA
>NC_090735.1:75681133-75711133 GCF_036898095.1 Palaemon carinicauda | reverse complement strand
AGTATGGCCTGTCTGTTGAACATGGAAAAGTACTTCCCTATTGCCTCAAAACACAAGCGTGACCGCTTCTTACAAGTAGAAAGCCACCTTCATATATGTCTTACTTCTTTCTTGGAACATCCTTAAATGGGGAAAGCCAACAGTTCCCATCCCCATTACGATGCCTAAATATTTTCCCACATCTGTTACACTCCATCTATTTCATGCATATGTTTTTCTGGCTCTCCTCCTCTTTTAAATTTGGTATAATCATTTGTTTCTTCCATTGGGTATAAAATAAGCTCAGTGGAAAAAAAAAATCTATCGTGCCTGTCATTTTTGAGGTAGCATGGAAGGTATGTGTGGCCGGTGGTGTGATGTTCTTGATCCACCTCTCCTCATCTTTGAGGGTCAGTCTGGATAGACTGAGAGGGCTTGAGAGTAGGAAGCTGACTCATATTGCCCCCTTGTTTGTCTTCTTCACTGACCACGTGGCCTGATATAGTGGAATTGCCTGTAGACAAAAAGTCTCAGGAAAATTATCTCTTTCGCCAACTTCTTCCACTTCAACACCTTCCCATCCATCTGATACAGCATCCTTTATCATGATAACTGTGTCTTAAACTTTATAATTATCTGTGTCAATTACCTCACTCTCAATCTCAGTACCAGTATCAATAGCTTTTTCATCATTACTTTTTCCTTTATCACTATACTCTTTTTTTTTCTCCCTCTCGACCTCATTATTCATGTGATCCTTTGTGTCACTTTCAGCCTATATAATACAACCTAATTGGTTACAGATCAGTCTCCAAACATAGAGAAAAATACTTCATTTAATGCAACTCCTCTTCTGTAAAAACAACTTGTTGATGCTTTTGCTCACCTATGGCTACTACCAACGTTGACTTCTGGATGCTTTGCCACACTTTTGCCCTTGGCATGGTACCACAAACACCATTTGTCACCCTATTTTTATGCTTAACTACGCAATAGTAAAATTATTCAAGAATAAACCCAAACATTGTTATTTACACATGCTGATTGATTGATTGATTATATGAGTGCAACCTCCTAGGAACTAAATCCTAGAATCTCACTCCTCTCAAATACCAACAGACTCACCAATGCCCAGAATCTCCAATTTCTAAAAAAAAAAAAAAATATATTATAACTGGACATAAGTTACATCTGATGGCACCAGAGTGAGTAAATATCTATTAACGTAGAGTATGTCACATGAAACTCATAGGGTTAACCGAATGGAAAACATACTTCAGTAACAATTGTGTGACAAACAATAAAAGAGTTTGCACCGAAATGTACACTTCAATACCAGTAAAAAAGAGAAATAAGAATAATTACTTGGCTATACTTAAATGGTAGACACTAGAAATGAACAGAATTCAGAAATCCTTTGCCTTGTAATTAAGTTTACCTGATAAAACTGTATCATATGAATCGTCTTAGCACTAAGCAAATTCAAGATAGGTACCATACCACATGAAAAATATAAGGGAAAAGGGACAACTTTAACCTTAAATTAAGCACCATTGAGATCTCCTATAGATAGGAGGCATAACTTTTCTCTGGTGGTGTTCAGAACTGTTTTTCCTACTTGAACAAATTAACTAATTAGAAAAACAGTGAAACAAAATCTAAAACCTTTATATAAACTCACCTGCAGCAGTGTCTGTTGAGGAAGCTAGAGTGCTTGAATATGCAAGGGTTGGTGTGATTCTTGAAGTAGTTATAGATGTCATATTTGGAGATACAGTTGTCTTGGTAAGGGTACTTGTTGCTGTTGTTACAGCTTTAGTCATGGTCGTGCCTGATATGGTTGTTGGCTCAGATGTAGGTGATGGTGGTGATGTAATGTTAGGTGTAATAGTCAGTGTAGATGCAATAGTGGTAGTTGGTCTAATTGTAGGTGTGGATGTACGAACGCCTGTGATGGCACTGGTTGTACTATTTGCAGTGGAAGTTATTTGTGTTATGGTGGTTGGGTTTAAACTAGTCATCTCATTGGTAATAAAGCTGGTACTACTAGCAGTAGTTGGGCCAGAAGTAGTAGTATCAACTGGGCCAGGTGCAGATGTTATAACTGTTTGAGAACTAGTAGTAGTTATTGGGCCAATGGTTGTTTTTCCATGTGTAGTAGTGGTGACTGGGCTACTTTCACTGACAGTTTTCCCAATTGTTGAGGTTGAGACAGGTGTCATAAATGTAGTGGTTGGGCTAGTTGTGCTAATAGTAACTTTTCCAGTTGCAGTGGTTGTTACTGGAACAGATATGGTTGTTGACAGAGTGGTTGTGTCATTGGTGATGATTGTGAGTGGTACTAGTTGAGTGGTATTAGTAGGGGTTGGGGTTTGAATTAGTGTTGTGGATGTGGTTGGGCTAGTTGTATTAGTGATGAGTTTTCTAGTTGTACTGAATGGACTAAATGTGTCTGATGGCACTGTGATAGTAGTCACAGGGCCAATTGTAGGAGTTGGTGTTTCACTAAGTGTCATGGTTGTAGCTGGGCTTGTTCTACTGTCGGTTGTCTTTTCAGTTGAACTACCTATGGTTGAACTAGATGTTGTGGTCGCTGGGCCTGTGATAGAAGTGGTTGTGCCTTTTACAGATGTGGTCGTTAGTTCAACTGTACTCACAGTGGTTTGCCTTGTAGCATTAGTGGAAATAGTTGTAGTGTTGATGTTTGGAGCAGTGTTTGTAGTCAATGCGAAAGTTGTAAATTTAGTAGTTTTGTCAGTTGTAGCAGTAGTGGTTGGTACAACTGTGATTTCTTTACTGGATGAAACTCTGGAGGAGTTTATTGCAGTTGTTGTAGGTGTAAAGGTTCCCGATGTTGCTGAAAAGAGATTTTAAGCCAGAAATTAATTTTTTAAATTATTTTAGAATTTATTGGTAAGGAAGATGAGTGTGAAGTGAAAACAAGAAATATGATTTGTTCTGATGTAATTGTGTAGCCAATGCAAATACCGGCAAATTTCCATTGTCCAAACAGCACCATGGCAAACCATATTGTGTCACATCAACACACTTTTGTGTGATGACTGCTAATTGCTTTCATCTTTCTACTATATATAATTAGTGTGGAAAAAAGTTGGAGGTAATGAAAGCACGAAGAAAATACTGCAAAAATACAAACCTGGAAGCTGATGTTTATTGAAAAAAAAGATTCTTTCACCTGAATAAATATAACCTCATCAGTTTTGTTGGTGTCGCCAAATTTCAGTATAGTCATTGATCCCGTTGATTGTAGAGGATTACTTGTAACCTCGGTGACCATCACTTATTTTTGCAACAGCTAATATCAACAATACCTTAAAGAAAAGAGAAAAAGAAAATATGAGCCTTGGAATCATTATTGTTTGAATATTTAAATATAAAGAGCAATATACAATTTTCTACGTGTGTTTCTATAAGGTTATGTCCTAGGGCTTGCACCTCAAGTTTAATGTGAACTGTATATTTGCTTGGTTTATAGAACTATTTTGATGCATTTCAGCTCTAACTCTGTAAGATTTGTATTGTTCGACTCCCTCGGTTTCTATTATTTTATAGATCTAATATTGGAAATTTGGTGACCTCTTTTATGGAAAAAAAATCACTACTAGAAAATATTAAGAGAGCTACCCCTTCTGTTGAAGTAGTAGTAGTAGTAGTAGTTGAGAGAGTTAGCCCTCTGTTGAAGTAGTAGTAGTAGTAGTAGTAGTAGTAATTGTAGTAGTAAATGTTAACAGTAGTGATAGTTAAGAAAAAAGGTGGATCCAAAAAGTTCTGTGCTGATTACCACCAACTGAATGTAGTAAGCAAGTTTATACAATGAACCAATGGAACAAACAGAAGCTATAACATATGAGAGTTTGAAATGAAAAATTTTCAGCCAAATGAGCATGGGCAAGGGATATAGACAGATCTCAAAGGCATAAGCATCAAAATAGAAGACAGCTTTCACAGCATCAAATGGATGCTGTTTGGACTGATGAATTTTACAATTACCCTTGTAACAAGAAAGATGTTAGACGTGGCAAAGAACAATGCTTATTTTGTAGATGATGTTTTTCAACATACAGCATCATTGAGAGAAAATCATAAGGGGTGTAAGGACTATCACAGAGAATGAGGGAAGAAGGATTGACCATCCCATTTGAATGTCGAGAATAGAGATGTTTTCCTACGACACAATATCAGCTGTAATATGAATAGCCATGGACAAAGACTAAATTGATGGAAATACAGGATACATCAACACAAACAACTAGGAAACAAGTGAGATTACTCCTCAGATGGAAAAGGATACTGCAGAAAGATTGCGAGCAACTATCCTAATCTTGCACTTCTTTTGATCTAATTGAACAAAGTTGAGCGAAAAGAATCCCATGAACAATCTTCTGACCCCGATGTACACTAACAATACAGTGTGGCCCCTTCAATGGAGTTCCCAATGAAGATCAAAGGGCATTCTAGTAAAGGATTCCCCGCTTCTCTTGATGTGGAGATCCTCTTCACGAATGTTCCCTTACAGGAGACCATCTAACTTATCCTGGACCGAGTATGCAGAGACAATCCAACCCCTCTTCTCAAGATCCTGGACCATACCCTTCTGAAAATGTGTACTAAGACGGCCCCCTTCTACACTATTTGTAAGCATATTTACATGCAGAAGGAAGGTGTAGCGATGGGATCCCCTCTGGGAGCGTTTTCGTAAAGTTCTATATGGGTGTCATCGAGGAGCATGTGTTTGCACGTATAAATCTTCTAGATATATACATCCCCCCCATTGACGACACCTTTGTTAAAGTCTCCTCTGCCAAATTCATTGATGAACTTTGTGGAGCCTTTGAGGTGTTCAGTTCACTTAGATTTACAATGGAACATCAGGACAACACCTGTCATCCCTTCCTGAACGTACTGGCTTCAACTGCTGAGTGGGGTTTCAATACCATCGCCTACACCAAAGCCCACAAGTCTAAACCTTTGCTTGAATGGTGATAGTGAATCTCCCACCAGGTACAAAACCTTCACCATCCAAGCCTTCAGTGATTGGTTTCTCCAATTGCTTTTCATGAATGGAGAACCCATAAGGTGCTGGATAGAATTACCCAGGTCCTGGTAAACAACAGTCAATCCAACATGCAGATCGATAGAGACATCAAACGAGCCCAGCATGCTCTCTAAAGTTAACTTATTCTACAAAGGCATCATGCACAGAGAGTATCAAAAGGATAAAAAGGCCATGAGGGACGTCAAGAACAACGTCCCACCCACATCAACCCTATTATTTACTCTCAACCAATGAAGAATAACCTGGCCCCTCCTGTGCAGGAGATGCTTCCCCCTACTGATGACAAACATAGCATAGTTACTGGCGGAATGTGCAACTGAGGAAAAAAGAAAAATACGAGCAATAGAAAAGCTCAACTATAAAATAAACGCTACTTAAGCAGCAATCACCATCACCTTTCTTAAAATTACAATAATGATAATAATGTGTCGAAAATACTAGGAGAATAGCATCATTATTCCCTTATTATTTCAAATTCAAAATATTTGGAGGACATCTCTTCTATGTGTCCTCAAATATGGGGATGACATATTTTCAATATTTCCTCTTCTGAGAACTCATATAAATCCATATTATGAATTACTCCTCTAGTATTATTAAATGTATGATGTGGATTTACCCTTTCAATAACATCAGAAGGGGGAGATGTAAAGTTTGTTAGCAGCATTACTAGTGTTTTCTTGCCAGTCTTAACTAGAAGACTATAACCATTTCTTTTTAAATTGCCTTGAGGAATAGCTCTAAATTTTTCCAGGTACTCGTACCTCTTGATCATATTGCTATATCCTCTGTAAGAAGCAGCATGCCATATTGGCTCAGATATAATCCTGGAGGTAACTTCCTTTTTTTCCATTTGAATGCAGGTGTCCTTGGGTATTAAGTCAAATTCAATCTCATTGATATTTTTCCTGTTATATAGCTCCATATTACTGGATAGATGAGGGATTTCATGATTCTTAATTTTCATAAAGGAAATTTTAACCTTCAAAGGGTCAACTTGAGTAACATAGGCTTCAAAAGTCTGTTTATCACTTTTTAATTTCCATTTTATCCCTTATTTTCCCCAAAAGTATTACAATATTGTACAATATCTTATTTTCTATATTGTGAGAAACTCCCAGTAGCTCTTAGGTGAAGGTGAGGGAGGGGAAAGAGTTAAAATTACCAGAATACAAGGATATATCATATAATCTCGGATGCCACATCTTACTCCCACTCAACTGCTGAGTAGATTTGATACCCCCGTATACACTAAACCCATGAACTTGGGCCTTTTCGTTAATATTGATAGTGAATGCCCCACCACACAGTAGATACAAGACCTCCATCATCCGTGCCTACGTTAATCGGACCCTCTCCCATTGTTCTTCCTGGATGGAGACCCACAAGGAAATGGAGAGACTAACCAGGTCCTGGTTAACAATGGGTACACCAAAAGCCAGGTTAATAGAGAGGTCAAACGTGCTTTGGATAAATGGTACGAGACCAAGCCCATCATTGAGAGCATTCCCTCTTGTATTGAATTATACTAAAAAGGCATAATGCACAGTCTGTATCAACAGGATGGAAGGCCATAAATGACATCATCAAGAACCATATCATACCCATTCAAGAAAACTCTAACATCAACCTCATCGTTACTATCAGACCATGAGGATCAGATCCCTCATTGTGAAAAATAACCGGCCCCTCTCGTGCAGACTTTCGGAAGAGGTTCAACATTGTTTATTCCTATCAATGCCCAGTCCGTGGATGCCTTGCCCATTAGATTGCAATAACAACGATGAAACTCTCTAAAAGATTGTCCTACAACGTCCAACAGGGAGCCATCAAGATTCACCAGATCCCTGCTCACAACAAGAACATGGTTCGAGAAGACATCATAAGGAATGTAAAGATCAATGGCAGTGCCCCGGATGGCAGGAGGCTTAGGGTCCCGACGATCCTGCTCATCCAACACCAGAGACCTACCCTTAATATGACACATGAGATGTTCCTCCTCCTTCCCGCTGAAAGAACACCTCCAATCAACCTTGCAACAACGACAATGGCTACGGTGAGGAGCTGCCCAGCAGCTTCCCTGTGACTGAGACTCTCACGGGAGTACATCAGCCAATCAGCAAGCAGCTGTGGACTCCCCAGATTCAGAATCTGAGCAATAACAAATCTCAACTTCAAAATTAATGCTATTGAGAAAGCTGTCTTCTCTATTATGATTACCTCCAACAAGGAGGTTATGCAATCGAGTTGGTTTATTTATTTGCCTGTTTTTGTGGACGCTTGTCATTGGGCAGGATTAGGTCATAACTACTTGACAGATTTTGATGAAATTTTCACCGAAGGTAGACCTTGAATCATGGACGACTTCATTGAATTTTAAATCTGATCCGAATCCCTATAAGGATTGTAGATACGGATTTGCATTTTTCGTGTGGACAGGATTACGTCAAACTATTAGACAGATTTTAATGAAATTTGCATCACAGATAGATCTTAGGTCAAGGACAACCCCATTAAATTTTGGAGATTATTTGGATCCAGATCCGGATTTGCATTTTCCCCATTTTAAAGATAATGTTAGAAGTACTTGACAATTTTGACAAAATTTTCACCACAGATAGATCTTAGGTCATGGACGACCCAACTAAATTTTTGGAGATAATCCGAATCCGTATCCAGATTCTAGTTTATTTATTTAATCATTTCTCTGTGTGTCTGTGGACAGAATTGCGCCAAAACTACTCAACGGATTTTGATGAAATTTTCACCACAGAAGACCCCATTAAATTCTTAAGATGATCCGGATTCTAGATCCAGATTTGCATTTTTTCGCAACCAGATTGGTATTTTAATCCTTTTAAAGATAATGTCAAAACAAATTGACGCATTTTGACGAAATTTTCACCACAGATAGATCTAACACCACGGACAACTCCATTGACGTTTGGTAGAAGTCATGAATGTCTGATTGCTCTTGTTATTATTATTATTATTATTATTATTATTATTATTATTATTATTATTATTATTATTATTATTATTATTATTATTATTATTATTAAGCAGCAGCAGCATGCTATAAATCTGAATACCCCAACAGGGAAAATACCCCAGTGAGGAAAGAAAATAAGTAAAAAAATGAATTATATGAAAAGTAATAAACAATTGACATGAAAAATTTCAAGATCAGTAACAATGTTAAAATACATCCGTTATATATAAACTATGAAGAGAGACTTATGTCAGCTTGTTAAACAGAAAAACATTCGTTGCAAGTTTGTACTTCCCAAGTTCTATCCATTCAACTCCCAATTAGGAACATCATTCTACAATCTCGTCACAGCATGAATAAAACTATTAGAATAGTGTAGTAAAAAGGCATGACTGTTAGAATTAACTGCATACCTAATACCATGTACAGGATAGTACATATATTCTAGGAAAGTTTGAATACAAAGGATACTTAGAACTATAAAAAAAAAAATCTTTTACAACATGCATAACAAATTAACTGAATGACGGTACCAGAGATTAATATCTAGATCAGGAAAAAGAAATTTAATCGACGTGAGTTCTTATATTAAGATTAGATACTTGAATATTCCTGTCAGGAAATTTCCCCCTTGTCCAATGCAATGTTACGAGTGTTACGAGTTTAGACATGTCAATGTCAAATATACTAATGGAAAAAGATGTTTTATATACTTAGAACTTCACAATACCTCCATAGCTTATTCAATAGATGGAATTTGTTTCCATTGTAAGGTAGTTCATTGTCCAAACTCAGGATGGTATCTTCAATACAAGTTGGAGCAAGCCGTATTTAACTGTCAATGGGGAATATATCACTTCTCATCAACATCATCAAGTCCCTCAAAATCTATCCAACTGGCTGCCAATGTGAATTCGTGTTCTCCCACTCTTGCCATGACTAAACAATCTCTTAAAGACTTACATTTAAGTAGGGAAACTGAAAGGGTAAATAGCAGTACTACACAAAATTATTTATATAAACAAAAACACCAGATTCCTGTATAGAACAGGTTTAACATACTAGTTACTAAAGACGCCACCAAAACAGGGAAGATCTTTTCATAGTCCCGGGAGATGGTTGAACTTGAATCTCCAAAATTAAAATCTTTAAGGAAAAAACTTAGACTTGAAAGTACAAATCCTGCAAAAAAAGATAAAATAAAATAAAATAATGAGGAATGTTTGGCCAAATTCAAAGGAGTTTTTCCTAATGATAATATACAGGAAGGTTTATTTATTAATATACCAAATTTAATTGTGTGGAAACTGAAATATTGCCACAGCTCCTGTCTTCTTAATCTGAACTTAACTCCATAATTAATCAAGCTACCAAGCATGATGTAAAGGTTGAAGTCCAGATGAATCCACTTGCTCTTCAGGTAGCTGAGGAAAATCTAAATAGCAATACACCCCTCGAAGAAAGGAATCCATCTCCAGTTATAGGCATACCAGGTAAATCAATGATTTTGCCAAAAACATCAACTAAGAATAAAGCACCCCATAAAATGTCATGCTGCTAAACATTTGAATATGCATGGAAATACCAGTTTGATTAATCACTTTGTCAAGGAAAAAATAAAAATCTGCTTGGTAAATTTGAAACTCACAATGCTAGTTATATGTATGTGTGTTGATCATCTGATAAAGGAGCATGAAACAGGCTTAACCATAACCAAAATGATAATCATGAGGCAAATCATAATCAAACTAAACACCAGGAACTAAAAGCTTATTAGAAAAGTGTAATGCTAGCACAGTTAAACAGAAACCCAACTGCAGCAAAATAAGCAGAAATAACACTGCTCTATAGAAATCCATATCCATTGCCTTAATGTCTAATACATACATAATCTAATGGAATGCTAATTATCTTGAAACCCGTTTACATCTAGGGCAAACTCAAATACTGTTCAATAATTATAACCTATCACATTATGCCTACAGCATAAATATTATACCATTCTGTCTATAGTCAATTACACTCTAGTATCTCGCTCATTCCCTTCTGCTGATGCATTAAGGTGTGTCCACACGGTCGAACAGTGTCCGTCGAACACAATTGTTACCAGTTAACATTGTGAAAGAAGCGTTAATGACGTCAATAACAAGTACCAAGTGGTGTGTCGGACAGTGCCCGTGTTCGTAGAATCCGAGCTTCAGACATTCTCTGGAGGCGGAGAGGCACTATGGACGGAGTTCTACTTGATTACCGAATTAACTTTAACTTTTAGAAGATTAGGTATCAACTTCCCTGTAAACATGACTAGTTGTAATCCAGTTACGGAGGAAAGCTGACTTTGAGATAGAAGAGACGCTCAGTTCCTAATCTAAAAGTAATGGCAGAGCCCATGCTTATAAAAAATCAAAGCAAATGTTTACAAAGACAAAAATAAACTTGTAGCAGAAATAAATAAAATAACGTCAGAACTTCGGAGAAGTGGAATGTCTGTAACTGGTTTACAGGTCGAAAAGAATATGGAATCCATAATGGGTCATTACAAGGAAGAGCTACGCAAATTAGAGAAATAAAAAAAGTCGGAGGTTGGTACAGAAGACATTTGCATAACCACATTATGGCGTTTTGATATACGAGTATAGCATAACAGAATCTGTTTCAATTATGGACACCAAAGTATCCCATTTGCTCGAAGAAGTGTTTGATCATGAGGAAAATATTTAATTCTCTCTCTCTCTCTCTCTCTCTCTCTCTCTCTCTCTCTCTCTCTCTCTCTCTCTCTCTCTCTCTCTCTCTCTAGAAGAACACGGGAAACAGATTTTGAACATTTTATCTTTATCACTGAAACAATTTGGATTTAGTTAACTACACATAATCCGAAGAATGGCCAGTCTCAAACATCAGTTATTTCTTAAAATAATATAGGCTATACATTGCACGTTAATAACAATAACATCCTCAGTTCACTGTGATTCTATAATGCATCCCGACTTGCTTCTGGAAAAATGCTTCCTCTCATACATGTGTCCTGCTTAGTTATAAAAAGTTTTAAGTTCGATAAAATGTAAAAAGTGTTTGGACCCATCAGTATCTAGTTTTTAAAGTCCGATTCATAATCAATTTGAGTTTCCTTTAAATTGAATGAATGGCTTCTCTTTTCACTCAGTCTTTGCAACTAGTCCTTCCATGCACCATTCCATTGTTCTCAAAAGATCAGGAATAATCATGCTGCATAATTTAATTCATTGGATTGTGCTATCGTTTTATGGTGTACTATGGTTATGAGGCTCCGTACTTGAAGCTGATAACTACTACTTGATTGTTGAGTACAGATTATAACACTGACATAGATAACAGAGATGCCAGCGGACATCAACTTCGGGCATTTCTTCCAGTCGTTGTCTGGTAAAAGGATTAGAAATCCTGGTAGTCAACTTCATCTGGTACCACTGTTTGTTACCATATCAACTTCCCTCATTTATACGCTTATGACGTCATTCTCTTTCAATTAAGATATGGTAACAGCGTTTGTCCGACAGACACTGTTCGACCATGTGGACGAAGCCTTGGGAACGGCGATCTATATTCATAATAATGAAACTTCTAATACTGAGACATTTTACTCATCAGAAATTTAACTATCCAGAGTTGAATTACATCTGAATAATAACTCCTTTAATACTTATGATATATACAATTACAAATAAATTGGAAAATTTAAACAGAATTCTTACATAAGTAATTATAGACTTCAATCCCCTCGGGAACGCTAATTGTAATTGGTTGAACAAATAGTAAATGATCATAAGCTTTATATTCATACGAGGGAGATACTAGTACTTAGTATTTAAAAACTCATGGAACATATTCCTCAATACACTTAAATCTGTTCTGACAATATTATATTAATAACCACGTTAGGACATACATCGAGTCCTCCCTGGGCTTATAGCATCCTAGTTTTCCAACTAGGGTTGTAGCTTAGCAAGTTATAATAATAATAATAATAATAATAATAATAATAATAATAATAATAATAATAATAATAATAATAATAATAAGCAGAATATCTTTACAATGGTTGAGAATATTATAAAAAGCAAAGAACATGGACAAAATATGTAAATAAAGGTAATTTTAAAAATTGATTTATAAAAACTATGATGAAAATGTTAGTGGACTTTAATTTATATAAGTAAATTGTGTAGATATGACTGATCTGTCATGCTGTAGCAATGATGTTGATATAGATTTGATTGGTAATGAGCCGTGTATGATTAAAAAAGCTTTTTTTTTTTTAAGTGAGCATTATGTCATAATGTCACCCTACATATATTGATGTTTTGTAGTGTAACTAACTTAGGAATGCAGATAGAAACAAAAATTTAATTTCATTACAAAGCTAAATTGATTTTCTAAATGATAAATGAAAAAAAAAATAATATATATTGTTGAAATAAAAAGAGCAATTTTAGAGCAACGAAGGACACTGAATTATTATTTCTATTTAACTAAATTTACAATACTGTTCTTATAAAAATATATAATTTTTTTACATTTTTATGCCATATAAAATACTAAACAATCTTGTCTCAAATGGTATGTGAAACATAACAATTGCAATTATTTACAAATGCATAAACATGTGTAGAAAATAATTATTTATGGGTTAAATTATGAATAAAACATCCATCAAGCGGTTTTGCCGTGAGTATATCTGTGCTTCTATTTCTATGATAAATATGTAATGAAAAACACATAGAAAAAAAATAAATATTGCAATAGAAAACTCAACAAATTTACATTGTCATCCCTAAATAAGATATATAGCTTTTGTTGGAATGAATTAGCAACTGTAGAGGAAAGACTGACAATACATTTTCATCATCTTTATGAATCTAAATTTATGATAAAGTTTTTTGTAAAAAAAATTTCAATATTTTTACCTTCTCTTCGTATACCATGTAAAAATAAAAAGAATACTATCTCAAATACCGTGTGAAAGATGACAATTACAATTAATTAAAAACCTATAAACATGAGTGGATAGAATTATCTATGCATTCGCGAAATACTCAGGAAACATACGGCCTACAAAGTTTTCTATCCAAACGATAGCAAAATCCATTTAATAGAATATGCTCGCGTCCTTTCTCCGATAAAATCCGCTCCATAAGGCTGGTTTTTCAGTTTTAACTAAGCAAATGTTTATAAACAACTGTATTCCTGAAAAGGGAATATATACCGTCCTAAGCTTTTACTATAACTTTCTTTATTTATTCAGTGGTTGTTATTGTTGACAACCATGAATTACAACAGTAATAATAATAATAATAATAATAATAATAATAATAATAATAATAATAATAATAATAATAATAATAATAATAATAATCTTTATATGCTAATAATAAGATAAGGGTGAATGTGTGTGCATTTTTGCACTGAATTGTCCTTGTGCTGATTTATCGTTGTGCTAAATTGTCATGCGCTGAATTGATTCTAAGCTGAATTGTCATTCGCTGAATTGGCAGCGCTGAACTGTCGGCGCTGAACTGTCCTGCGCGGAATCGTCGGCACACGGGCTTACAAGCGTCTTATTGTAAGCATTCAGACTACTATTTTGAGTAATAAATGAATGATGAATAATGCTAGGAAAAAAAATAAAATTATATGGGAAACTGAAGCAATATCCTACATGATTCATTACTAAAACATATATATGTTCTATATATCGTAGATCAAATGCAGTATGGACAATACATTTATATCTTTATGTATCAAAGTTTACAATAAGGATTTCATATATCGAAATTTTCATATTTTTACATTTTTTCGTAAGCCATATGAAAACAAAGAATGTTCTTTCAAATAGCATATTTGCAATTAATTCCAGATACGAAAGCAAGCCTATAAAACAATATCTATGGACACGTAAAATTACGAGTAAAAACGGGCATTAAATTAACTTTGGCACACTTTAGTGAGGTCATGAATAGGAGATACAAAGGGAATAATTTGATTGATAAACCTGAAGCTAAGGAAGACCTTGATGTGCCCATGAATGAATTCAGTGTGATACTGGCTGAAAATGAAGTGACCCCCCGGAATACAAACAAGATTATTTTGTAGCATGTGGCATGAAGAGGCAAAATCTGATGAATGGGATTTAGGAGTGTTGGTGAAAATGGCAAAAAAGGAGACCTAACTGATTGCAATGATTACATAGCCATTACACTAACGTCAGTCGTTATGAAAATATATAGTATGCTTATTCTCAAGAGACTGAAGAGAAAGATTAATGAAAAGTGGAGAGATGAACAAGCAGGATTTAGGAAAGGTAGAGGTTGTACAGACCAATTTTTCATTTTGAGAGTTGTATCCCCTTTTGGTGGGATGAAATATGTAAATTGGATTAAGCCTGTTCATGAGCATAAAAATTGCAAAGTTAATGTTAGTGGTATCCTATCAAATTAATTTCCAGGGAACAGTGGAGTACTCAAATGGAATGTAATGTCACCTATGGTGTTTATCATCCTCATATATTTTGTAATACGTTGGATATGGTGGAGAAGATTGGAGTAGGTTAGTGATAAAAAGTTAACTGACCTAGAGTATGCTGATGATGCTATCCTTATTACCAGAACAACACAGGATTGGCAATACTTGCTTACCCCACGGCATGAAATATCATAGGAAGGGCTCAAGAAAAATAGAAGAAAAACAAAGATGATGAGAACGAGATGTGCAAAAGAAGATAAAACATCATTGGAAGGAGAAAGAGTTAATGAGGTAGATTCGTTTAACTATTTAGGAACTATAACCTCCATTACAGGGTCATTAGAATTGGAGTCTAGTGAAAGATTGAAAGAAAAGCAAAGTAGAAAAGGGCTAAATTGAGTAAAATTTGGGAATCAAATGGCTGGAAATTGCATATAGAAATCTGGGTATATTTCAGTTGAGTGAAATATGCCCAGATTTTGCAGATTTGACAACAAAGTCCTCAAAAGAATATTGGAAGTTAAATGGCAGGACATGGTTAAAAATGAAACTATAAGAGAGATTACTCGAATGCCATATGTGGATATGATCAAGGTGAAGGGTAGATGGAGATGGTTTGAGTATGCTCTTCGTACTCCCCAAGAAATATTAGTTCACCAAGTGTTTAACTGGGCTCCATAAGGCCCCAGAAGAGTTGAATGACCCAGGCCTACATGGCTAAGAAATATGAAGCGTGAAGTATGTGATGAGAGGAAAAGTATTGAATTAAAAGCTCAAGATAGAGATAACTGGTGAAATCTAACATAGGCCCTTTGTGACAATAGGCGTAGGAGGAGATGATGATGATGATGATGATGAACAAACAACTCTAAAAGAAAATAAGCATGGTGCATATATATAATATATGCATATATATATATATATATATACATTTAGTATATATATATATATATATATAATAGATATATATATATATATATATATGTAGATATATATATATATATATAGTAGATAGATATATATATATATATATATATGTAGATAGATAGATATATATATATATATATATATGAATATATATATATATATATATGTATATATATATATATATATAGATAGATAGATATATATATATATATATACATACACACACACACACATATATATATATATATATATATTATTACTTAGCTAAGCTACAACCCTAGTTGAAAAAGCAAGATGCTATAATCCCAATGGCTCTAATAGGGAAAAATAGCTCAGTGAGGAAAGAAAATAAGGAAATAAAAAAAACAATATGAGAAGTAATAAAAAATTAAGATTAAATATTCTAAAAACGTTATAAACATTAAAAGAGATATTTGATACATAAACTATAAAAGGATTTATGTAAGCCTGTTCAACATAAAAACATATGCTGCGAGTTTGAACTTTTGAAGTTCTACTGATTCAACTACCCGATTAGGAAGATCATTCCACAACTTGGTCACAGCTGGAATAAAACTTCTAGAGTACTGTGTGGTATTGAGCTTCACGATGGAGAAGGCCTGACTATTAGAATTGACTGCATACGTAATATTACGAACAGGATGGAACTGTCCGGGAAGATTTGAATGTAAAGGATGGCCAGAATTATAAAAATCTTATGTAACATGCATGATGAACTAATTGAACGACAGTGCCAGAGATTAATACGTAGATCAGGAATAACAAATTAAATAGACCGTAAGCTACTGTCCAACAAAATAAGATAAATTAAGGAAAAATTAAAGAATTAAAACACTTCTTCAGAATAGATTCATCACCAAAAATCTTGAAAGACTTTCTCAATAAGCCATTTTTTTGTGCAAATGAAGAAGACACATACCTAATGTGTTTCTCAAAAGTAAATCTGCTGTCGAGAATCACACCTGAAATTTTGAAGGAGTCATACAAAGTTAAAGAAACATTGACAATGCTGAAATCCAGATGTTGAGGAGCCACTGTCCTTGACCAACTTACAATCATAATTTGAGTTTTGTTAGGATTGCACTTCATACCCATAATTTGCACCATCCACTAATTTTAGCTAGATCTCTATTAAGGGATTCAGCAACCCCAGATCTACCTTCAGAAGATAGAATTGATGCAAAGAGAGTAGTATCTCCTGATTATGCAACAAGCTTGTTTTCCAGACAAAACCACGTGTTATGTCTATATAGTATGAAAAGTAATGGGCCAAGAACACTACCCTAAGGAACACCAGATATCACATTCTTATACTCACTATGGTGCCTATCAACAACAACTCTTTAAGATCTATTATTCAAAAATTCAATGATGATGCTAAGAAACGACCCACCCACTCCCATCTCTTTGAGTTTGAAAACAGGGGCCTCATGGTTAACATGTCAAAGGCAGCACTAAAATCAAGGCCATTCATACGAATTTCCTGACCACAATCAAGGGCTTTCTGTATAGCACTGGATATTGTATGAAGGGCATCACAGGCTCCAAGGTCTTTAAGAAAACCAAATGGCAAACTAGGGAACAGATGATTACCTTCAGCAAACCTAGTAAGACATTTTGGCAAAACACGTTCAAAACTTTAGATATTAAGGGTGGTGGAAATTGGTCGGTAATCAGTTGGAGTTGAGCTACCACAAACATTTACATAGTGGAGTAAGATTACCAACTCTCCAACAGGTGATAAAAGGTCCTCTTCTTGCTAACTTGCGCAAAATAACAGATAACTTTGGAACTAAGAAATCTACAGTCCTTATAAAATCAAAAGAAAAATACCATTTGGGTCTACACCTCCACAAGCATCAAGGTCCATTAAAGGAGCTTTAATTTCACGAGATCGAAAAAGTAAAGTTTAGCCCCAGGAAAACAAAAATGGGGAAGTTCGAGTTTTTTTTATTACTCTGCTTGCTGTCAAACACTCTTCCAAAAGGGTTCCCTTTTCCTTATATATATATATATATATATATATGTATATGTGTGTGTGTGTGTGTGTGTGTGTATATCTAATTATATATATATATATATATATATGTATGTATGTATGTATGTATGTATGTATATATATACATATATATATATATATATATATATATATACATAAAAGTTTAATTGTATGCGATATCCTTGTACCAACCGTATGTCACACGATCGTACATAGTAACGACACTTCATTTGTTGTATATATTATGCTCTGTTTCTTCGCTCTCCCCTCGCATTGATAGGGACATGAAATAACATGTCTGTTTTTCTCACCGTTCATGTTCAACCGACACCGGTATCGGTTGAACATGAACGGTGAGAAAAACAGACATGTTATTTCAGGTCCCTATCAATGCGAGGGGAGAGCGAAGAAACAGAGCATATTATATACAACAAATGAAGTGTCGTTACTATGTACGATCGTGTGACATACGGTTGGTACATCCTTAGTGGCATCAATGTGTTTCCTATAAGAATCCCAATATTTCCTTAGCTTCTTCAAGTTTTCAGACGTAAGCCTTATGTTTAATTTCCTTTTTCTCTGTTTCTTTTGAACACACACACACACACACATATATATATATATATATATATGCATATATATATGTGGGTGTGTGTGTATATATATATACATATGGCTGTGTATATATATATATATATATATGTATGTATGTATATATATATATATATATGTCACATTTTTACATAAAGATCCTCAAATATTTCCTGAACTGACCAACCCTTTATTTCATCCTGTCATGTAGGAAATCTATGTAGCATTTGATTACAATTTTATTTTTCTAGCGTTACCATACATAGGTGTTATGACAAAATAGCCGGACAGATATACTCATCACAAAACTATTCCCATTTGTATTCGTAATTATAATGTTTTTCTACCCATGTTTGTGTATTTGCAACTAACTAAATTGTCATGTCATATTTGAAAGGGTATTCTTTGTATTTTCATTAGGTAAAGGTAAAAGTTTAAAGAAATCAGCATATCTGTATAGCAAGTTCAGAGGTAATGTTAGTGGAATCTTATCAAATAAATTTCCAGTGAACGGTGGAGTATTCCAAGGGAATGTGTTGTCACCTATTTTGTTTATCCTCCTCGTGGATTTTGTAATGCATGGAACAGTTGGGGAATATGGAGAAGGATTGAACTGGATTGGTAATGGGAAATAAGGTGACCTAGAGTATGCTGATATTACTGTCCTTATTAGCGGAACGCCACAGGATTTGCAATGCTTGTTTATCAAAATACATGAAATATCACATGAGGTTAGTTAAGCACAACATAAAAAGAAGAAAGTCAGAGATGATAAGAACGGAACATGCAATGATATATGAAATATCATTGGAAGGAGAAAGGATCAATGAGGTAGAATCATTCAAATATTTAGGAACTATGATCTCTAATACAGGGTCTTTAGAATTTCAGTTTAATGAAAGATTGAAAGTACATCAGACAATGGCTAGGATAAGTAAAATTTCGAAATCAAATTGCCTGAAATTATCTATAAAAATCAGGCTATATATCAGTTTAGTGAAATCGGTATTACGCTATGGACTTTGAGTCATGGTATGACAATGAAACAATCTCCAATAGATTCAGTAGATTTGAAAACAAAGCCCTCGAGAGGATATTGGGAATTGAATGGCAGGAACGAATCAGAAATGGAAAAAAGTAATTTAGACCGCCTTATACACCAGAATTTTATAAGTGCAAAAAAATCTTTCTACACGTTTGTGCATTTGCAAATAATTGCAATTGCCTTGTTTTATGTACCATGTAAGGAGAGTTTTTTTTTACAGGTTATATGGAAGATTTTTAAAGAAAAATTTGATCCATTACACAAAAGGGCAGAGAAGATATGCTTGTGGTAAAACTGGTTTAAATAGTCTTTTACACTAGAACATAAATAATATTATTCTACATGTGTATGTGTATACGTGAATAATTGTATTGGCTTGTTCCATATAACATTTAAAATGACATTATTTGTATGTTTACATGATATATAAAAAGAAATTTAAATATATGAACATTTCTAAATAAGATAATTTATCGTAAATACAGTTGAAGACAAAAAATGTATTGTCCGTTTTTGGTCTAAACTTGTTCATTTTTTTTTCTGATGAACCCTATTTATTTTATTAATAGATTACATAGTATATATATTCAGTTTTTCATCACGATTTTCATTTTACTTAGCGTTATTTCTTACTTGCATAGATAATTTCTTCTATGCATGTTTTTGCATTAGCAAATAATTGTGATTATCATGATTCATATACCAGTTGAAATGGCATTTATTTTACATTTTACATTGAATGTTTAAAAAATGAGAAAAAGAGATATTTATATATAAAAAACTTTATCGTAGATTTAGTTTCATAGAAATAAAAATCTATTATACGTCTGCTTTGCAATTGCTTAATCTTTTTATAACAATAAGCCTATATATCACGTTTATTTATGGATTAAATGAAAATATAAGTGACTCTTTCTAATGCAATTCTCCCTTTTTTTATCTGCATTTCTCGGTTCGTTACGCTACGAAATGTTAACTGAAGTAGGTTTACAAAGGACAATATTACGTAGCGTAAAACTTACAGCAATTAGTAATAAATCAGGGCTCAATACCAATCAACGTGACAGATCGGCCATTTCTACATATTTTCTAGTCATATTAAGTCCTTAAATATGATTATCAACATAAGAATATCTATATTTTCATTGTTTTTTGTTTCAAATACTCCTAACCATTGTAAATATCCTGCTTACATCATAAAAATTCATTCCCCATCATAACGCCACAAACCAGAAGTTCATATCAGGTATGGTTTGGCCCAGTAAAGAATGTACAGTGCAGGTGGGTCAATCTTGCTCCTGGGAAAAGCGATGAGCCTCACAGCGATTGTGTCATGGCCGGCAATACCGAAGGGTTAAGTTTCTTCTGTGTATGTGTAGGGGGGGGGGGGGGTGCTTTTCATCTCACCCAATTTGTCACTTCACTGAAAACTGCTAATGGAACGACTGCCTATCGAACACCTGAAAAACTGTTTACTCTGACACTAACTGCATTATAGAATACAAAGATATTACCAATAAGATTAATAAAGTGCACTACCTCTAAAGAGATATTGTATATGTTAATATAACATTTGATAATGTGGATTGAACGAAAAAATTATTAAAATATCTATACAGAGATAAGTAACGCTACCTCTCTCCCAAAGTGAAAATAGATATATAATTATAAAATAAAAAACTGGGGACTTTTATAGATTTTGTTAATTGAGTTTGTTATAAGTTTCAAGTTTTCTTTTTAAATAAAGAAAGAATCTAATTTTAGAGTAAAAAATAATGCATTGAATTCACATGAAATTTCTGATAATCTGATACTTTTATTTGCTTGTATGAAATTGTGTCTTTTTGTATGATGAATGCTCTTTAAAGATATAGAATTATATTCCTCTTCACAATCTATTTTCCGTTGTGCAAATATTCTGCTGTTTCAACTTATGTGGCTTTTAACAGGAAGTCTTTGTGTGACGGAGGAGAGAGTTTCCTTTCCCTGGTAAAGATGGAAATTATTTATTTATTTTTTTTTTTTTTTTTTTTTTTTTTTTGCGTGGGCGAGCTTCTTATTACGTGTATTTCCTAATGGTGCTAAATGGTTACATGAAGGCCTAATAAGGTGGCGATTCTGCAGGTGGTGAATCCCAGGATAAGTTGGGTTGACTGTGTGTAAAGTGTATTATATGATATGTACACACACACACACACACACACACATATATATATATATATATATATATAGTGTGTGTGTGTGTGTGTGTGTGTGTGTGTGTGTGTGTTGTGTGTATGTGTGTGTGCACATCCTTCATATATACTTAAATTATATACCAATATACAGTATAGGTTATGAATAATTATGCATGTTCATAAATACGAATACACATTCATACGTGTATATACTTGTACAAATATCATCATCATCATCAGCTGTTACTAGTCCACAGCAGAACAAAGACCTCCTTTATGTCCTTCCACTTGCGTCTGCTTATGGTCTTTCTATGCCTGACCCCACCTGCAAACTTCCCTAGGTCGTCAATCCTTCGTCTTCACCTCCTTCACCTGTATTTACAATCTCTCCATCTATTATCTGTCATTCTCATTATATGTCGTGCCCATGTACATTTCTTTTTCGTGAAAATTGTAACATCTTCTACTTCAATTTGCTCTTATATCCCTGTTACTTTTTTTCTATCTCATTCGCATCATCATTCTTTCCATAGCTCTTTGAGTTGTAACTAGCTTATGTTTTAAGGCTTTAGTAAGGCTCCAGGATTCTGAGGCATAAGTTATATTATGTAAGGCCATCTAAATAAATACTTGGCATTTTACGTTTCATAATCTCATTTTGTTTTCCAAAAGCTCTCCATTTCGGTTTCGTGTCCCGGGGAAACAGTTACTGTCTGTCCTAAGTATTGATATTCATTGACAATTTTGAGAGGTTCGTTCATAACTCTTATTTGTTGTCTCTGCATTTTGTTTGAACATTATCTTAGATTTACTCATACTTATTTTCTGTCATAAATTTCTGCTTTCCCTATTGCAAATCTCAAGTTATTAAGGAATTCCCCATTATTATTATTATTATTATTATTATTATTATTATTATTATCATTATACGCTAAGTTACAACCCCAGTTGGAAAAATAAGATGATATAGATCCAAGGTTTCCCACAGGAAAAATAGCCCAGTGAGGAAAGGAAACAAGGAAATAAATAAACTACGATAGAAGTAATGGACAATCCAGAATCGTAACAACACAAAATTAGATTTTTCATTTATGCATTACAAAAACTTAAAAACAAAAAAGAAGAAGAGAAATAAGATAGAATAGTGTGCCCGAGTGTACTCTTGAGCAAAAGAACTCTAACACAAGACAGTGTAATACCATGTTACAGGTACAGCGACTATGGCACTACCAAAAACTAGAGAAAAATGGCTTGATTTTCGAGTCCCTTTCTCCTAGAAGAGCTGCTTACTGTAGCTACATAGTCTCTTCTACCCTTACTTAGAGGAAAGTAGCCACTGAACAATGACAGTGCAGTCATTAACCCTTTAAGCGAAGAAGAATTGTTTGGCAATCTCAGAGTTGTCAGGTGTATGAGGACAGAGGAGAATGGGAAAAGAATAGGCCAGACTATTCGGTGTATACCTAGGCAAAGGAAAAATAAGCGACAACCTGAGAGAGGGATTCAACGTAGTACTGTCTGGGCAGTCAAAAGATCCAAACACTCTCTAGCAGTAGTATCTCAATGGGTAGCTGGTACCCAGGCTAACCTACTACCTACCTATTAATTACTACATTTTCCCAATTTAAATTCTTATAGACCGTTTCTAGGCATGCTGTAAATAATTTAGAAGAGATGGGGAATCCTTGTCTAACTCCTTTCTCAATGGATTTTCTCAATATATATAGTTTTAGGATTGCTGTATTTCCTGTATAGATATCTTCAAGTGTTCTAACATAAGATTCTTCTATTCTTTGTCTTTGAAGGGCTTTCGTTACTGCTGAGGTTTTGACAGAATCAAAAGCTATTTTATAGTCCATAAATGCCATAAGTAGTAGTTATGTCTTACTCTATTGATTTTTTTCATTAGATTGTTAATTACATGGATATGGTCAGTTGTTCAATACCCACATCTAAAGCCTGCCTGCTCTCTTGGTCCATTAAATTCTAGCTGTCTTTCTATTTGCCTTAATATGATCTTTGAAACTAATTTTGTATATCATGGAGAATAAACTTTTGGGAGGTAATTTTTCAGGTCTTTTGTGTTTCCCTTTTTTGTGAATTAGCATAATGATAAAGTTTTTCCAAGCTCGAGACATAGGACATTCTTGCAGGCATTTTGTGTAACGTTCAGTCAGTTTTACTACTATGAAATCCCTTCTATCTATTATCAAAATAATTACTAGTCTATCTTTTCCAGCTGCCCTGCCTCTTTTCATGCCTTTTAATGCGTTCTTTACATCTTCCACTATTACGTTTGGTACCTGGCAGGTACTTCATTATTTTTATTGGCAGAGTTATTTATAACACTGGTGTATAGCATAATATGAAAATCCTCTATATTCTTTATCACACATCTCTATTGTTGATAATATTTCCATTTTCATCCATTAAAGCATACATATGGTGGTGTCCTCTTTCAAGTCTATTTGTTTCAACAATTTTATGCTTCTTCCTTTCTTAAGTATTTTCTTAATTATGGTCTGATACTATTTACGAATATCTTGGGTTTAGTTTGGTCATTGCTTTGGAAAGTTAAGCTTATTCTATTTCATCTCACTTGGATTTCACACTCATTTCTAATCTTTTCTTTATTAGGTTTTAATTTTTTTAGTTTTCCTGGATTTTGTTTAGGAACTTTTCCACACGCCCACACACACACATATGTGTGTGTGTATATATATATATATATATATATATATATATATATATATATATATATATATATATATATATATATATATATATATATATATACACATATAATATATATATATATATATATATACACACACACACACACATATATAATATATGATATATATTAGGAGTATATCATACAACCCAAAACAATTTTACCTATAAGTAATGTGACAAAGCGGGAAATAGCAAGCATGTCAAAGCTGTGCTGCAAGATTTTAAAGGAATACGATCAAGGCAGTTCCCTCTGAAAACTTGCAGAATGGCATGCAAAACTTTATATGTAATATACAGCATATGGATATACAAAGAAGTCAAAGGTCATTAATGCTTGATATGTCACGTTCAGAGAGAAGTATGCTCCAAAAACCACATCTGAACCACTGATTAAGTTACAAACAGTTGATGTTGCCTGATTCTCTACTTCCTATCCTGTACTTTGGACAAATGCCCATATTCCAGATCCCTACGGTGGCCTTCAACAAAAACTGTCTGGGTGAGCACTCAAGAATGGATCCATGGGAATAGTGGGGTTTAAAGGTTAACAAATGCCATTTACACTCTAAATGAAGATGGCGACGGCAAAACAATAATGACTTAGAATCAAATGCCCCGGATTATGAGGACGATCTCTTTGACTAACTCATTTTAAGGACTCAAATGCTGTCAATCTAGATGCCCTTTTTGTGGAATAGCCTACATTTGGCGTCTCTTCCATATGATAGGTAGTGCTTCCTCATCATATCTTTGGGAAACCCAACTTTCCCAAAGTTATCTGCTTCCTGTTTCAGTTTGTTTGATGACGCCGCATGAGGTCATTTTTGTAACAATTTACATGAATTGCATATAATCAATATATTTCCACTTCTAAAACACACACTGACTTGAATGAAATATGTTTGATAAGTGGACGTCGAGATTAAATATTTTTTAACATTTTTAGAATGTTGCATAATTATTCTCGCCAAGAGGTACGAAAAATTACTTCAGCAATTTCCATTCTTCTGTGTGACTAAGATTACCTGTTAATTCTAAGTTTCACTCAATAAATAGCTACATGTAACCATTTTCTTTGTAATAGAGACAAATTAAGGCAAATTCTGCCATTTTCATGACACTATTCCCATTTTCCACTGATAGGTGAAATGCAGGGGACACGCTCACTTTTGGCAACGTTCTGATGCCACGTGACAAAGTAATTTGAACAATTTATAGATATCTTATAGAGGGAATAAAAACAAATATGTTAGTGGTAAATCATTGTTCTTGATCATAAGGTTGATAAGAAATTAACATTTTAATTTCCTTTATACCACATTTCTGATTCTAAAAAATGCATATGGACCAAAAGGCATGGCATTTCAAGGTGAATGTCCAATGTGCGCTATCAAGACTGATTTTTTTTATTCTTCGCCCATTTTTGCTTCAGATACACCCAATAAGAATAAAACCCTTAAAAACATAAAATGTGCTGGGGGTTGGACTAATGCTATTATACTGGAATGGCTGTCAAACTATTAAATCATACATATATGATTTCCTTATATCTGAACCTGGAGCTATTTTTGTTTCCTTCACCATTAAACCATAGCAATATGACTAACAAGTTTGTTGAATCTCAGAGCAGTAAAGGAAAATTCATAATATCGAAAATTACCGGCATGATTTTCATATATACATTGCTGACATGATAAGGGTATTTTGCAATGTGAAATTTGTAAAATTACATGCAAAGATCATATACATATGAAAACACAAGATGGCAAAAGCATTTACCTAGTTTTGAAACTGTTGAGTTTTTCTTTCATAAGTGTCAGTGTTAATCCACGAATTTGCGATTTGGGTCTTGTGAGTCAGTACAACACTGACAATAAGCTTTCGCTGTTAGTCAGAATGTTTTGTGCTTTGTCACTGAAGCAGGTACTGATGCTTTTGAGGAGCTTTGTGAAGACGAGTTACTACTGCTGGAATTTATTAGTTACTCGAAGTTAACATAGATGGTGTAATCCATGGACGACGCCGTAGTAGAGAAGATCCTTTATACCTTATAGAATTTTGGAATATGAGAAATTATGTCAGAAAAAATTTCGCTCAGCTTCAAAACAATCCATAGCATGCAAAAACCCCAATATCTGGAAATTTATTGATGTCCTCAAAAAAGTAAGAGGCACTAACGCGAACAAATATTCTACATTTGCAGATGGAAGAAAATCTGCCTAAAAAGAAAAGAAATATAAAAAATTTGACATTTGTCTGCATGCTGATCTCATCGATCTGCAGGTAAACCATTTTCCTTGTGTAACCTAGTATATTCTCTATACTTGTACAGATCCCCAATACCGTCCCCCCCCCCCCCCCATTGGGTATTGGGGACGTCTATGTTTGAATTACATTCCTATTTTTAAACTCAGAATAATCTTACCCAGATAGTTACATTGCTAGGTTCTCACAACCAAACAGGTTGCTTGGGCCGCTACGGCCACGTTACACAACATTTCCTTTTAACGAGATTACTAGGTTTTTTCCCAGTCACAATGTAATCTGTACAGGTAAAAACCTTTTTATCTTTGTCTCACACATGGCCAACTTTTCAAATCAGATCTTAGCACTAGGATGATCGTAGAGATGACACGTGTGCAAGTCTCTTCCCCATCCAAAGTTAAGGTCAAAATGGCTGATCAGTAGCATGTACGGCGGGCGAGCCTTATCGTTAGCTGAAGAGTACGATGGAGGCAATACGATTGAATTTTTAAGAGCTGTTGCTTATAACTTGGGGTGTTTTTAAAAGAATTATCGATTTTTCTCTTTAATTAGTCGATACTCAGTTTTTTTAGTTACTAAATAAAAATTATAATGTTTCAAAAGTATTTTTGGCCAGTAAATATTTTATTATTTTCTATCTAGTAGCCTAAAAACATATTGTAAAGAAAACATATGAGAGCTTTTAAAATGCACGGATAGCGGATTTAGACAAAGTTTTCTAGGAGTAAAATTTTCATACCAACTTTTCTGAGACCGAGTTTTCTAGCCACCTCCTATAGTCACTGTGTTGCCCATCTATTGCTTAAAAATTCAATAATGATGCCAAGAAAACACACACCTATTTCCGTCTGCCTAAGTTTGAAAACCATGCATTAATGATTAACAGTCATAGACAGCACTGAAATCAAGGCCAATCACAAACAAGGGATATGTCTACCACATTTGCAATTGCAAGAAGGGCATCACATGCTCCAAGAGCTTTGCGAAAGCCAAACGGCATATTAGAGAAAAATGATTACCTTCAGCATACTCGTAGCCTACTTATTCAGGTGTTCTGCCAAAAGACGTTACAAAATTTTAGGTAAGTTATGGAAATTGAAAGGTGATCAGCAACAAGTACAAAAATAAAAAAAACACAACTTAAGAGGTAAGAAATTTGCTGTCTTTATAATTCAAACAAAGTAAAATATAATTTGGGTCTACACCTCCATAAACATCAAGGTCAAGTTAGAATGTCTTAATTCTATAGAATTGTAAAACTAAACTAGATAGTTTAACCTCAGGAAAAATGAATGACGAAAACCGAGTTTCTCATTACTCTGCTTACTGTCAAACATATCAGTTAAAAAGATTGACAGAAACATTTGGTTGAAGTAGAGGAGAAACTGCTAGCTGCATTAAAGAACACATACTTTATGGTAGCCTTGGATGCCCTTGTGTTGTACAAGAAAGGGTTTCTTTTATCGTCAAATTGTTTTCCTATCTAGCTTAAGCATAAACTATCTGAGCAACAGCTCTTAGCTGACTATAGTAGTTAAATCAAATCTGTTACCTTACCAAGCCTCTTACAACCATCGTTGAACCAGGGTCTGTCGTTCACTCGGTAGTTTAATACACGAAAAGGGATACGCTTATTATTTGTGTTGACTAGATTTCGATTAAAGAGGAAAACAATTGTGATCAATTCAAAGGCGAAAAAATATTAAAAACACTATTCCAGTTTGCTTGAGATTATATATGTAGATAGATAGACAGATATGTATATATGTATATATGTATATATATATATATATATATATATATATATATATATATATATATATATATATATATATATATATATATATATATATATGTGTGTGTGTGTGTGTGTGTGTGTGTGTGTATTTATATACACACACACACACACACACACACACACATATATATATATATATATATATATATATATATATATATATATATATATATATATATATATATATATATATATATATATATATATATCTTCAAATAGCATGACACATCTGCTTTGATTATTAACGAAACAAAGATATGATCAGACATCCTAACTGAAGAACCAACCTTGCTTGTTATAACACCAGGTGAGCCAGTGTATACCAGGCCCAACCAATTACCAGACTGTGAGGAGCCTCACGATTTGCTCACATTCCGATTCATAGGCAAAGTCCAAAGTTTTTAAGCAATTCTAATCAGTAGGAGAAAGAGAATTTAACCACTTCCTGTGCTGAGCATTGAAACAAAAGAGCACAAAAAGGGGTCTTTCTATCATCTTCTTGTATCATAACCATAGTGGTAAGAACACTATCGAAGATAAAATCATCAGTCTATATTCGGATAAATGGAACACAAAGAAAAGTTGTTAGGCTTCCCCCATTTTCTTTATCTGAATCTCATGACATTCCCAGTCATAGCAGGATTTATGAAAAACAGGACAATCAGCCCTAATATAGACTGTTATACCTCTTGCCCTTGGAATGGCATCTCATTTCAAAATTGTAGGCTTCTTAAAACCTGAAATAAGGAGATCAGATGTGTGCTATATTTAAGAAACATCAGTTACTGAACATAATAGAATATCATACTTCCTGGAGGTAACTGTAACATTTATAATGTTGCCATGTAATCCACAAATATTACAATACACAAGACTGTAATGGCGAAGTATAGGACCTACTGGTCCTAGATTGTTTTCAATATATCCAGACCTATTAAGAAATAAAAACAATAAAAGGCGTCATCATACTTGAAAACAAACTCAATAATAAAGATAATAAAAATATATACATGACTATATATAGTACGATCTATACAACAGATAGACTAAACACAAGATAAGAGATAAAACTGGTTGATATAACAGAGCCGACACACCATGCAAGGATTCAACTACCATGGTTTTGAAACTGAATATCACAGAAGATATAGGAACAGCTGAGAAAAAGATAACCTCTTGGTAAACTACCAGGCATCCATGTTACTTATATTAGCCCGTCTTCCCCCAACACATAATATGTAAAAAAAAAAAAAAAAAAAAAAAAAAAAAAAAAAAAGAGAGAGAGAGAGAGAGAGAGAGAGAGAGAGAGAGAGAGAGAGAGAGAGAGAGAGAGAGAGAGAGAGAGAGAGAGAATGGTAAAACCGCTTGAATAGAGATTCTGAATATAACTTAATGCAAGAGAACTCTACTCCAAAATAGCGAAAGACCATGGTAAAAAGGGCATGGCATTACCCAAGACTAAAGTCCATTGGTTTAATTTTGGACTGTTCTCCTAGAAGAGCTGTTTACCATAGCCAGAGTCTCTTCTTAACCAGGTGGAAAGTAGCCACTGAACAATTACTGCAATTAACCACTAAAAAGAAGAACTGTTCGGTTTGTTTAATACTCTCACATATAAAAGGAAAGAGGAGGATAAGAAACGAACAGACTAAAGTATTCAATGTACGTTAAGGCAAGTAAAAATGAGCCGTAACTTTATTGTCAGATATGCTTATTATTATTATTATTATTATTATTATTATTATTATTATTATTATTATTATTATTATTATTACTTGCTAAGCTACGACACTAGTTGGAAAAGTAGGGTGCTATAAGCCCAAAGGGCTCCACCAGGGAAAATAGCCCAGTGAGGAAAAGAAATAGGGAAATAAATAAACTACGATAGAATTAAT